>NW_021604621.1:509677-528696 GCF_004785775.1 Grammomys surdaster
TCCTCCTCCTCTTCCTCTTCTTCCTCCTCCTCTTCCTCTTCTTCCTCCTCCTCTTCCTCTACTTCCTCCTCCTCTTTCTTTTTCTCTCTCCCTCTCTCCCTCCTTCCCTCCCTCATTCCCTCTCTCTCTCCCTCCTTCTCTTCTCTCTCTCTCTCTCTCTCTCTCTCTCTCTCTCTCTCTCTCTCTCTCTCTCTCTCTCTCTGTCTATGTGTCTCTGTGAGTGTGTGTGTGCATGTGTGTTTGAGGAACAGGGAAGAGAACAGACAATGATAAGTTGAGGCCTTCTGGATTATGTGACAGTTAGAAGAAAGAACAGACAGGTGAGGAGGGCAAACCCCTTGTCTTATTTCAGGGAGTGTGGTCCCCTCCCTCTGGGATAGAGAGCACTGCCTCATGTATACTCAACTGTTGCTTAGCCTTGCTCCGGTGTAAGTCTTCATCAATGCGGTCTTGTTCTTCTGGAACAGAGCATCTCCTGTAGCATAGTGAGGAAATTATCGTTTGGAACCAAAACATGGTCCTAGCTTTTAGTCTTTACTTCCCTGATTACAGGGAAGCTTAACAATTGTGTGACATTATATAGTTTGGATCCCGTTTACACTATAAAAGCTGGCTGGATATATAGCACTGAGAAGGGAATTTCAGAAGGAAAAAAAGTCAAAACTGAAAAAAAATATTCAGTGGCCACAAGTAGACCTGAGAAAATGACCAACAAGAACTAGAACTGATTGGGGACTGCACTATATCCATTTTGCAAAGGAGTAAAGTCCCTTAGAAAGCTCTCTCCTGGATAAATATAAACAGAGAAAAGACAACATAGGCAAAGAAGGAAAACATTCAACAAGAAAGTTCTACTAGTCCATCCCATAAACTGACCACATAGTCTCCTTTTGTCTGCACAGAAAGTGCTTAGGCACACCTGGAGACTGAGGGGTGCTTACAAATCAGACCTAGCTTTCAATCATTTACTTTCTTCCATTTTGGACATTTTCTCTAAAAGCAAACTCTGTTGGAGTACGTCTTTACCAGCGTGTGGTCTGAAAAGGGAAGAATATGTAAAAAGATAACAGCTGGATCCAAGAAGACGGATTTATTATGAACATCCATAACTACTGACTTATGTCAGGCACTGTTTAGATGTCGGCTGCTATAAGGAACATATGACACCTTAGGAAGACAAACAAGAAAGCCAACAGTATTGACTGCAACAGATTCTATTTACACTGATGCTCCAGAGGTGACATGGGAAAGCTTGACTCAGTGTGGAATGCAAGGAGCTCAGTCTTAGAGAATTTAAAAGCACTTGTGGAATCAAAAAAAATGTACACATGAAAAATACCTACAAATAAAAAATGGCATGTGAACAAATGTCAAGAATCAAATACTGCAGGAGCAGGAGGTCAGGGTAAAAAAATCACTGAAAATTGCTATCGAGATGAAAAGCTGCCACACAAGACTTCAGCTCCCCAGGCTGTTATGATTTGAACAGGAGCGTGGGATACATGAAGTGATTTCAGTCAACAGACATGACACTATCAAAGCCATAGAGGAGAGAGTAACCATGGCATATGTGGGGAATACTGCCTTACTAGAATGTAGGGCTTTGTAACATATAATGAAAAAGTTAGGTTAGACATATAGTTAAAGTGGGGCCAGTCAGCACAGGGGGCTTGATACCAGGCTAAAGAAGGCAGATTAGATATGAAGTGGTTCTGTAAAAGAGGAAGACAAATCAGAAGTTATTGAAAGAATAATGAATTCTACAGACTTACTTGTATTTTGGATGGGGATTATAATAACAAAACCATCTTGCAGGTAATATGGACGGATCCACCTTTCCAGGAAGCTTCCTCCACTTAAGACATTCATCACACTGTACCCATGTCTGGTCAGGAATCCTCCTGGGTAAGGAAAACCAGAAATGTCATTCCATAGATCCTAGCTTTGTACTTCACCCTGCACTTAAAAGGTATGTGCTAAGAATGAAAAAAAAACACCTTTTATATGGAAAATATGCTAGAAATCTTATAATCTTGAGCTGTGAAATGTGTGTATTTTGAGTAACGTAGATAGCTACATCAGCTGTGGATATAAAAAAAACCCCAGTGATCTATCATTATTTATAGAGGTTAATAATATTTATTCTAGAATCATTTTCAAGCAAATAATGGAATAATTTTACCCCTGAGATTTATTAACTTGAAAAAGTAGTATATGTATCATACATTGCTATAAAGAAATAAGACCCATCAAAGTGTCTTATTTCCTTGTCCAATCACTGAACACATTTTATATTTATAGGAGGCACAGAAGCAAACACAGATCTCTCTCCTACTTTCTTGTGCACTTCTGGTTTCTCTTTGTTCATTCAAAAACGGTCCTTTAGGTTTAGGGATGTAGCTTGCCTAGCATGCACAAGGCTGGGAATTTAAACTCCAGTATCAGGTAAAAACCATCTTCTGTTTATATTGTTTCATTCACACTTTTATTAGGTTGATATTCCCAATGCCCATCATAGAGGGCAATAGAATTTGATTAAACTTCCTAACTATAAATGATGGCTCTAACATTTGGCTGAAATTATTAGGATAAAGGCATCCAGAGTTGAACTCTTCAAATGTGCATCTGCCCTTGTCACTTCCAGAACTGTGTAACCCTTACAGATGAAAGTGAATTCATTTCCCTGTGTAATGGTGTAGTATGTATATGACAGACGGTACACATAATGTGAAACGTTGTATTGGAGAGAGGACAAAGACTGATAAAAAGACACAAGGAGGAGAGAGACACCTCAGGTCCACTTTACTAACAGGGTGTGGTTGTTTGTATGTTGTATTTTACTGATCTTCTGCTGGACTATTCATTAAAGTGGCATGATTCTTTTATGACTTCTTGCAGTGATGTCTCACTGTTTTAAATTCTGCTTTTTTATTACTAGTTATAAAAGTAACACAACCCCATTGTAGAAAATTACAAATAGAGAGATTTATAAAGAAGGGGAAAAAAAGGTACTTCTGACACTCAAACCAATGTCCTCTTTTAAAACATCTATTTGGCCAAGTTTCCCCATACTTTTAGACCTCCCTATTGCTTTAGGTTGTTCCAGATTTGCAATCTGCTCTAAGCTCAGGCCTGACCTCTGCTGAGAGGACACAGCCCATAGAAAACAATTTCAGCACAAGTGGAAGAAGAGAGGGAAAGTCACATTAGCTTTGGTTTTAGATGTATTTGCACAGAGGAATGTCTTGCAGAAAGATGCCTGCATTATTCCTGAGGACAAGAACACTTAGAGGCAGCGACTCTCTGCTAAGGGCTACAAAGAGACCATGCAGAATTCTTCAATCCAGGCACAAAGAAAGGGTTTAGAATTTCTGTTTGTAGTAAGTAGGAAGCTAAAGGTGCTATACTATCCTGCTCTTGCTAGAAGATTGTAGCTTCAAGGGCCTGGTTGCTTAATTTGAAGCTTATCTCTGCTGTGTTGTACTTGTCTTATCCTGTACAAATGATGAAAGTTCTTAGTGTACTGGGCTTTCTATCCACAGAGTAATAATATTTGTATACTTCAGAATTTTGTAGATTAGTAAATAAATTATTTCATGTAAGGAACTAAGAACAATGTCTAGAATTGAAATAAACACTCAATAAACAATCTCTATTAAAATTCTGCTGCTTGCTCTAACATGGTCTAGTAATATACGAACATCTGTCTCACTATATTTATCATTGCTACTTTGAAAAGTAAAATGGCATCTCATTTGAATTTGAATTTCTAGCAAAACATGGAGGATAGACATGAGCTGAGATCTTAGACGAAGGTAGAAACGTACACAGCATTCAGATTGCATTTCAAACAAAATTCTGTATCATACCTTGTTCTAGTAGTTTTCATTTAAACAGTAGGAGCTCCCCTATAAGAGGAGGGGCAGTGTAATCTTTAGCACTTTAATCTTTAACTTGTTGAGGCTATAACTAACTGTATGTATGTTGTTATGTAGTCTGCCTTTTGTGCTGATCTTTTCTCCTTACTTAGTAAGGCACAGATTCAGAAACGTCTACTTTTTCTCTAATATGTTTGGTTCCCTATTTCTTCTCATGTCTTCTCTGAAATACCATTTCAGTCCCAATATTTGGCAAGAACAAAAAGGAAGCAAGTATGTTAACATGGCTGAACACCTACTCTGTGCCATGTACTTTTCTAAAAGCATGGAGCCTAACTCAATAAACTCAGGTGAAGGGACTCACTTATAAAGTGCGCTCAGCTATCAAGAAGCAGATCTAGATTTCCCATCCAGGAGTGCTGGATTTAAATGGCCATAATTCCTCAGTATATTAGTCTCTCCCTAAACTGACAGCATTAAACCCTTCACATTTACGATTCAAACCACATACATTTTAAAACACAACAAAGCGATGAAACAATGTAATTAGTACATGTGCCTTCGTATTGTTAGTTAACTAACATCCTGATGGGAAAAACACTATTTTATCCTTGTTTCTTTCATTTGCTGGAAGGACATTACCATGAATGTTTTTGTATTCTGTATTTTATTGTTTGTGGTACTTGCCCGGATATAGGTGAGATCTCAAAATTCTCTTGAGATATTTTTTCCTTCCAATAAGCATTGAGCTTCTGGGCAAGTGCATTTATTGTCAACCTGAAAGAAAATGCAAGAAGTATGACAAGGTTCAGCATTTGAATAACTTTTGACCTCTCAGAAGCTCTTGTTTAACAGAATCCAGCAATTTTGACTAGGCAGCATAGTTTTCAGTACCTACAACTTAAAAAACTCACATAGGAGACAGCTGCCTTTGAAAAGTCCTATAATAAAACCATAATGAAAAATAGAAAAAAATCACAATGTTAACATCACATTATTTGATAGCCACTTCACTTTTGTTGTGAAGTTAAAATGATCCTAACCCCCCCCCCCAAAAAAAAGTAAAATGGTCTAGTTCTTTCAAGGCTTACAGAGTCACAGAATGAGTAATTTGTCATTAGAGACCGTGACAGAGCACTACTTCATAACAAGGACAGGTATTAAACACTGATGAATCCTTACATTTTCAGAATCAAATAGAAAACTTAGAGGAGTATACATAAAACCTCATCTATTAACAACAATCAAATACTAACTTTATCTGTCTTTATAGTTCCCTTGGATCCCAACACTAATCATAGCAGCACAGTACTAATACGAAAAATGTTTCTTCTACATTCTACAACATTGTTATTAGAAGCTGTATTTGAGTTTGCTCTCTTGCCTAATGAATAATTCCTATCAAATTCTATCCCCCGGGATTACAACTTAATGCAAATGTACACGAACCTGGAACACTATAAACTTGAGAAATTTCAAAACTCTCTTTCCCCTCAGGGTCATTATTCATTATTTTTGCAGAATGCTTCTTGAGCATACCTCTTCCTTACTTCCACTTTACTCATTTTAAATTAGGTTCCCACTACATACATGAGATTAAAGTAATCATAGACAGGTTCCTGTATTAACTCACCCCTCTCCTACTACCAATTTTCTCATCTCTCTGTTATAAATTTCCCTCTAGTCACAAACACAGAATTATGCTTTGCTTCATCTTCAAAATGTACTTGATAAAGAAAATTTGATGGGTGCCTGGGAAGATAAATAGGCATGTGGAAGTAGTCTGCTTACCTAGATAACAACTGCCACATCTGCTTTATCACAGAGATAGAGTACTAATACGAAAAGTGGTCCTTCAGCATTTTACTGTACAGCTTCTATAGGCATCTGAATCCAGTTAATATTTAACTACAATATTTTGGAACACTTAAAGGGTAAACGGTGGTTAATTTTGGTCCGTTTCTGTTCTCAGTAAAGTAATAGTTACACATTCTCCACCTCAGGCTCCTTGACAAAGAATCCTGCTTGTGTCCCATAAGCCACTTATAGGAACCATGATAGGAAAAACGGATGCTGTCCTTCAAGGACAGAGATCAGTGCTCACATTGCTACTATTTTTGATCACACAATGTGCAAATGGCCTTTTTGGATATATTTCTCCATGATTACAAGCTTCTCTTCTAGATGAATAATGTCCAGGACATTCAAAGCAATGGAACTGTATTTTCTCCTCTTCATATTTTTTTCTGTTTAGCGAGCCAGATGTTAAAAATGAAGATACTCAAAAATCACACACACATACATATATACACACATATGCATGCATAGATACATATAACCACACACATATGCACATTGGAAAGTCACAATGGTTTTCCAGAGGAAGATACAGGTCAGGACACAAGTGAGAAAACCTTAAGCGTACACTCTACCTGGTCCCTGGTACAGAGACAGCTTACAGCAAAACACACTGCCAATATCATATACACAAAAACAGCTTAGCAAATCCTAGGAAAGTGGGGAGGATCTTATTTCCAGAGTTATCATGTTATGAGAATCATGATGCATATCCAAAGAATATAAAAATATGGTATGATTTAAAAACTGAAATCCAAAGAAACAGTCTCCGAGAAAGTTCCAGCTTAAAGATGCCTACATAACCCTAGAAAGATTTGAAGGAAGTCAAGAAGCAATTTTTGAACAAAATGGAAATGGCAATAAAGAGCCAGAAGACCTAAAAAAAAAAAAAGAAACCAAAATAAAATATAGACCTGAAGAGAATAGGCATGATAGAGGTCTAACATGGAAAGAAAGAGGCAGAGACATGTGAAACACATTCTCTATAACTACAGGGAAAATAATGAGATACTATATACAAGGAAATGAGAAAACAGTTGAAACATTCCACTGTAAAACATCACCTAAACATAAAACACAGCAACATCAGAAATCAGAGAACCTATTTTATTTTATTTTATTTTCAAATGACAGAAGGCATCCCTTACAATGATTGCTTTAAATGTAAACGGACTCAACCCAAATTCACAAGTATACAATGTGACAAAAATACACTACAATATTTTGGAACACTTAGAGAGTAAACTGTGGTTAATTTTGGTCCGTTTCTGTTCTTAGTAGAGTAATAGTTACACATTCTCCATCTCTAGCTCCTCGACAGAGAATCCTGCATGTGACCCATAAGCCACTTATACGAACCATGATACCCTTCGAGATGGTTCAGTGGGTAAAGGTGTTAGCTATGAAGATTCATGACCTGAACCTGCACACACACGCACGCACACACACACATCTAAATATAAAGAAATTTAATAAAAATATTATGGTAGATTTTGTGGTGCCTAGAAACAGCATTACTATATAAAAAAAAAACTAAATATGAGGAAGTCGCTTTGAAACTGTTATTTGGCAGCCTGGGACATTTGGAGGATTAGGCATTCAAGATCTTCTTTGCATCTTGAGGCTACACAAGACCCTGTCTGAAAGTAGAAAAAAGGAAACTTAAAAAAATGGCAAAAGTTTGAAGAATTTTGAGAATCATGCAAGAGTCTAAACTGCACTGAACAGATTGTAATAGATATATATATATGAGGTGGGTGTTAATTAAATCGGAGGGTTCAAGAGAGAGTAGAGAAGCGTGGTGGAGAAAAATAGAGAGTGGCTTAAAGAATGTCCAAATCGTCATAAGCAGAGTTAGGAATACAAATGTTAAAGACATTGCTAATCAAGGCTCAGGTGAAATGAACAACACGCTCCTGGAAAAGCTGAAATACGATCCTAGTTACATAGTCAGAGAAAGCTTAGCAGATACATGTCCTGTAGTTAGTTCCATGGAAAGCACAGCTTGTAAATGATGAATTTGTACGTTTGGCCAAGATCTCCAAATAAACTGCTGGAGTTGTGTCCTCTGGTTGCTCATATAAAATACAGGAAAGAAACAATAATTTAAATGAAGACCTGATTATCAGAAAGTAATCAAAATTTGACAAAAAAATTTCAGTTAGTGAAAATCACCAAAGATGTTAAAATGATCAAGTTAGGAACGTAAGTTCTGTGAATGGAGAGAGTGGGGTAGAGAATCATTTGTGAATATCTCAGTAAGATCAAAAGGTCAAAATATTCGGTCACATCTAAGGCTCTTTGGGAATATTAAGCATGTGACTCATAGACCTTCACAACTGTCTCAGCTGAAGCCAAGAAAAGAAATAAGATTATCTAAGGAAGACCAGGCAAGAGCCTCTTCTTAAATGGAATGACTATTCATCACATTCATGGAAGATCTACAAGGGTTTTGAGATGCAGGAAAACAAACCTTTTCAGCTTGAACTATCAGGAATAAATGGGAGGGGGTGAATATATAATAAAAGAATCCTATTGGACTGTTAAAAACATATATACAAGTAACATTCTACAGACTGAGCAGGTTGGAATTAGGAATATATATGTATAGGCACATATATACATATACATATATATATATGTACACATATATATATGTATGCATATGTATATATATATATATCAGTGATTAGTGAAAAAGAGAGGCCATGAATTGGAAAGGGAGCAAGGATAAGTATATTGGAGTGTTTGGAGAGAGGAAAGGAAAGGAAAGGGAGAAATGGTGTAATTATATTATCATCACAAGAAATAAAATACTTCAAAAACTCAAGGGCAGATAAAAGTTGATGAAACTACCCTGCTGTAAAAATATACTAGTCTCCATGAACAGATAATTTTGAAGGTTGAACCATAAGGCTAGACAGCATGATGGAGGGCAGTGTTGCAAGCCCCAGAAAATTATGCCTGGTCTTTGGATATTTAATAAAATTTGCCTAGCTGGATTTATAAAATTGGTTGGTACCTGAAACTTTGTTTTCTTTTTAGTTGAAACTTCACTTGACATAAAACTTTTACAGAACTGGTGTCCCATGCTTCTCACAATATTATATTTTAGCAGTAAAGTATGTGTGTGTGTGTGTGTGTGTGTGTGACAGACTCAGAAAAATATAATTTGGATATGAAATATGGGACTTCTGAGCTTATGATATTTAGCTAAGACTTTAGACTGGTGCTTTTTTGATGACATTGGGATACGACAGGGCAATCACTTTTGAATGTGAGAAATAAATCTTGAAGCACAGAGGACAGACTGGCAAAATACTAGTCTTCCAAAGATGTCTAGGTCCCAATTCCTAAGAATAAAAATCTGTGAGTATCTTAGGTTACACAGTAAGAGAGAGTTACTGTTACTCGTCAGCTGACCTGAAAGTAGGAAGATTATTCCAAACAATCTCAATGTAAGCCTTTAAGTGTGGAAGAGTGAGGCAGAGGAGTCAGAATCAGAGGAAGAAATGGGATTATGGAAGCAACTTTACTGAACTGATGAAATGTGAGGAGGATGCAACTCATCACTGCTGACTTTGAAGTTGGAGAAGAGGGCCTTGGGCCAAGGAATGCTGGCAGCCCCTAACATTGGAGAAAAAGAAGAATTGGATTCTCCCCTAGAGCCTCCAGAAAAGAAGATAGGCTGCCAACACCCTGATTTTAGCCTAGTGAGATCTGAGTCAGACATCTAACCTAGAAACCTCTAGAACAGTCAACTAGTATTGTTTTAAGACACTGAATTTATGGCGAGTTGTTACAACAACCGAAGATGTTTTCTGTTGTTTATAGGTAGAAGTGGAATATTACTGTTCTTCCATAAACTATAGATTATCACCTGGTTCCTCTGAATTCATTAGTTATAACTTGGGACACAGTTCAGAAATAGGGATCCTAAGAAATAGGGATCCTAAGTGTGCAAATTTCAGTCTGGTAGGTCAATTCCACTCTGCCTATTTTCGTGAACAAAATCACACTGGGCACAATACTTACTCCTCTACTTTCTGAGTATATATATTTTCATACTATGACAGAATTGAGAAGTTGGGGAAGAGACTGGGTGGCCTACAAAAATCCAAATCTGCCCATCTCAGAAAAATATTTGCCTGTCTCTGCTCTAAGATCTGACCCTCAGCACTGTCAATTTCATTGGATTTCTCTTCACTCTACTACATCCCCCATATCATTTCCCCTTCGGAGTTCTTGTCAATGCCATAGCTCATGCCACAGCTGCATACCAGAATTCCCTTCCCTTTTGGCATCTTGTGTCTTTTAAAAATTTTTATTTTATATCTTATACATATGGGTATTTTTCTCTGCATGCATGTGTTCCTGCTGCCCATGGAGGCCAGAAGTTAGGAATTGTATCCCTAGAAGATGGAGTTACAGAAAACCGTGAGCCATCATGTGGTTGCTAAGGATTGAATCTAGGTCACCTAGAAGAGCAGCCAGTGTTCTTAACCACCAAGCCACCTCTCTCCAGTTCTAATCTTTGCCTTTTAAAGAATAACTTTTGTTTGTTTGTTTATTGTTTGTATGTTTGAGGCAGGATTTCTCTGTGTAGCCCTAGCTGTCCTGGAACTCGTTCTGTAGACCAGGCTGGCCTCGAACTCAGAGATTCGTTTAAAGCATATCTTAAGTCATACCTAACACTTTCTGCATTTATCTCCCCAGAGCATTTTCCCCTATGTAGTACCAAAAAGGTTTCAATTGATCTATCAGCCGTTTACTGCTATTTAATTGCTTTCAGATGTTTGATAATCTATATCACAAATAGAATGAAAAGTCCTTAAAGTAAGCAATTCTGTTTTGAAAGTCTTTGGAAGGTTCTATAAAACCTAGTTATTGTGTTATGTGTTAGTGACTTGCTGAGTTAATATGCTCTGGTTGTTGTATTTTTAAAGGTTAAGTTGACTCTAAAAATGTTTTAAGCTTGAATCACAATATTTACAGCTAAAGTCTAACATCTACAGATTGTTCAAAGTGATATGTTACAGATGATTTATTTGTAGATATACTGGTAGTATGATGGCCTGCATCTCTTTTATCATTTGCACTTTTGAATCTAATACTCACAGGATTTTGTGATAGCAAACAGTGTTCTCTAATCCTTCTCTCAAATTCCCATTTTTGGAGAAGGGCAAAGGAAATGGTGTAGATAAGGCTGCCCAAGAACTCATTATGTAGCACAGTCTGGCCTTGAATTCATAACCCCATTGCCATAGTCCCTGGACACACACACACACACACACACACACACACACACATTGAAATGATTAATTTATTTGGATCCAGGGCATACCATTGTCATAACTACTGATAAGCCTGAATGATGCAACCCCAATTATGCAGAAATTAATTTGGGGTTGCCATTTAAATAGCTATCTCTTTGTCAAACCCTGCATCTAAAGTTCTTATGGTCTCATATAAATGAAGGAACATTTCATTAACTTTGTTATAGCTTAGAGCACAAAAACCATTTCTGAGAGATGATTTTTCCTCCCACTCTTAGAAAAATATTACTGGTTTAAAAAAAAATAATAATAGCAAATGGTCTCACATTTTCTCTTTCTTACTTTTTTGTGCCATTACCTAGCGTCCTTTTGCTTAAAATACCCCTCCCATTAGTTCAACTAGTAGGCATCAATTTTCCTTTAAGTTTAAGCTCAAATATACACAGTTTTGCAAAGCTTTCCTTGATTTTGTCATATTTGAAGGTTCTCCTCAGCTGGGCAGTGGTAGTGCATACTTTTGACCCTAGCACTTGGGAGATAGAAGGCAGGCTGATCTCTGTGAGTTCAAGGCCAGCATGGTCTACACAGGAAGCTCCAGAAAAGCCACAGTATCACAGAGAAACTTTGCTCAGAAAACAATACATAAATAAAGTCCTATTTTGCATATATACATTTATTATTTTAGATATACATAACTCATATTTTCATATACCACATTTTTCATAGCAATCAAGGATTCTACTTTTCCATCCTATATCCTTTGTCTAAGACATAAGAGGTATCAAATCCAGGGCCTCATGCATGCTAAGCAAGCAACCTATCCAGTATCCTAAACCCCAAACCTATCTTCAACCCCATTTGAACAACTCCTTTCATCAGTTCCTAAAATATCCCATTGGTTTAACTTCAGAGTCAACTTCCTTTCTGATTCTTAGCTATTTATCTTCCCTACATGCTTCCATGAGAGCATAAATACCGTCCTGTTGTACTGACATTTCCAAAAGTGTACACTGGCTTCAAGAAAATTTAAAGGGCAAATTTCAATTTTTCTCCCCAAAATGTGCTCAAAAACTTCAGATTCATTTGCTTCAAGATGAAAAACAAGGTCCTTTATTTTACCAAAAAGTATTGTACCAAAATACTTCTACATTCCATAATTTCTGAAGGTAAATTGAAAACGAGCAAAATCATCTGTAATCTTGGAAAATATATCTGAAGTTATTATCAGTTAACGTTCTCCTTAACAAACTGGCTTTTAGAGATGGTTTAGAGGTTTTGGAGAGAGGAACGGTATCTGAGCAATTCAACTGCACCATTTCAGGTTAGGAGTGACTCACCGGTATTCTTTGGTGTACTCAAAGTCTTGTTTGTTGTAGGCAGGTTTTAGGAAATTGCACTCAATGACTCCAATTACTCCCACACCTTCTCCACAGGTTGGCTTAGAAGAAAATGTTAATTTCAACACATTACTATTGACAGCCTGGAGGCATTTGCTTTTGATTCCAAAAAATAATGAAAAGGCTCCACAATATTCATGGGTAAGAAAAAACCATGAAGATCTAGAGGAACACGTAGAATATACTTTTATAGATGGGAAACTGACAAATTCTTTTCTTTGCTTTGCTTTTTCACCTTTTTTTTGAAAATAGATTTTTTCATATAATATATCCCAAATAATGGTCTCCCCTCTCTTTACTCCTCCTGGTTCTTCAGTTCTCCCCATTTCTTTCTCTTGGATTGTTGAGTGATTCACAGATCACTACAATCCCTCAGCTCTGGTAGCTACATATACATCATGCACAGAACTCCATTTTCATGTGTTTTATATTCTAGGATTGCCAAAAGATTCACTGGAATAAAGAATTTACACTGCTAATAAGCAAAATTATATACCAATGTTCTGAAGAACTGAAGTGAAACCTCATTTTAAAATTTGAGGTCCAGTGTAATCACCACACTGAATCTCATACTACAGGCATGTCTACACATATAGAACAACAAGCAACTACCAGCGTCAAAGATGAAGTGCAAGGGACTTAGAGATTTTAAAGCTTGCCTTACTCTTTACTAGAATCAAGGAGTAATTGAACTGACACATAACTAGGAATTGTTTAAGAAGATGATATAACAGGACAACCCAAGCTGCCCACAGTTAGCAATCTTGGGTCTTATATAACTGTCCTGCTAGTAATCAGGTTATACAGTAAACTGTAGTACAAAGCAGTCTGCCATTCCCTGTGCTTTAGCCATCTGATCTTCAAAACAGGAACAAAGGAGTTACTTGTGGAAATTACTACTTTAAATTATCATTAAAACATCAAAGATAATGGGAACATTTGCGTAGTTTGGCTTATGAAATATTTCATATCATTCATCATACTTAACATCTTTCAACCCTTTAAGCTGAAAGGGAGATAAAGAAAACATTGTTTATATTTTACTGGCATAGACATTGAACCTCAAAGAAATGAACTGATTAGTCCAGGGATAGAGCTTAGAGATAAAAACCCAGGACACAAATCTTGTTTGGGATTTTTTTTTGGTTGTTAGTTTTTGTCTTTAACATTTTATTTTATGTATGTATGCTCTATCTGTGTGTACACCTGCACACTAGAAAAGGACATCAGACCCCGTTACAGATGGCTGTGAGCCACCATGTGCTTGCTGGAAATTGAACTCAGGACCTCTGGAAGAGCAGTCAGTGCTCTTAACCGCTGAGTCATCTTACCAGCCTCCAAATCTTGGTTTTCAACCACTAAATTTTATGATCCTTCCAATATACTTTTATTGTGTCCACAAGATAAGAGCTATTTTAAACACTAATAAGCCAATACACAGGTGAGGCGGCTATTACTGAACTCTACTCCTTCTGAACACATACCTAGTTGCAGCACGAGTACCCGAGAAATAATTTTTCCATATAGGACACCTCACCTACTGCTAAAGGATTTTAGTATGAGAATCTAACATCTATCATGAGAAGGGGCTGAAAACCATTAATGATTTAAGATTTAAGATTTCTCTTCCCATTCATTGCAAGACCCTATGACAAACATTAAGCACTCACCTTTAACTGGCAGCCCACCTTCTCAAAGGCCTTAATAAGGCGGTTGTTATGATACATCATAACTCCAAACTGGTTATGGTATTTGCAAGAGAATCCAAATGTGATTCTCACCTGCTTATTCTGAGGAGAAAATCATTAAGGAGACAAAACACCGGAGGCTTAAGGAGGAAAAAAACCATTATATTATAGAAAAAAATCCCACCAAATGTCAGTGCACATGAATTGACAACAAGGAATTTAAAAACACAAGCATTCTCTTACTCTACTCTTTTTTTTTTTAGAGAGGAGGATGAGACAGGATATGGCTGTATAGCCCTAGCTATTCTGGAACTCACTCTGAGGACCAGGCTAGTCTTGCACTCAGAGATCTGCCTGCCTCTACCTCCCTTGTGCTAGGATTAAAACTGTGTGCCGCTACACATGGTTCCTTTTTTTTTTTTTTTTTTTTGGCTGCCACAAAGTAAGCGAGCTGCTCTGCTCCACCATCTCTTTCTTGCACAGTGAACTGAACCTCTGAAACCATGAGCTAAAGTCAATCTTCTTCCCATTGTTTCTCTTGCTATCTGTCACAGATATTTCAAAAAAAAAAAAAACTTACACAGTCTTTGTAAATGGCAAGCCATGTACAACAATACCATACGATATGGGTCAGGTACCATGGGAAACATGATGCAATTGGTAAATCTGTACACTAATATTTACCTCAGAACATATAAAGTTTTCTGGGCTCTAGGAATTCAAGAGAAAGTTTAAATAGGACCTATTCCAAAGCAAAACAAAACAAACGAACAAAAAAGAAAGAAATGAGACAAAACTTTCCCAACTTAATCAAAATTCACACACCACAAGGTTGACATTTTAAAGATAGTATTTGTCAAATGTTTTGTGCTGTACACTCTTAAAATTGTACATAATGGGCTAAGGGTACATTGTGGGAGGAAATGCATCATCACATTTGTATGAAGAGCACAGAGAGGAGTGAAGAGGCTTTTGAGTTGATGACTAAGGAATAAATAAATCAGTATCAATTACCTTGTTCTGCAGTCAGCTCAGGAAAATAATTCTAGTGTTTGGGATTTCATTTTAGTCATGCCAACAGTGACTCTATTTAACTAGAATTGTAACATGAGAAGGTAACTGGATTAATGGGAAGGGGGCTGTGATAAATATAAATATAATTTAAGTTGGTCTGATAGAAACCCACAAACTTAAGAAGCTGGACCCAAGAAAGGAATATATCCTAAAACAGGAGTTGGAAACATGTCATTAGAGGGACTCTGCTAAATGCACAGTGCTACAATCTTAACCTACATGAGGTGAAGTTATAAATAACTTTCTTACTTGCTAGCTCTGACTCTAAGTTGGGCTTGTTTGGGCCTTTAAAAGCAAATTTCCTCGTAGAGAAGGTATGTGTTTCCCAAAAGGGAAAAAAATAAATAAATCCACTGTGAGTGATAACTACACAGCTTATTTTAAACAAGTAATAAAAGAAGACAAAGTAAAATAAATGTCTTTGATTTTTAAAATGCAGAGAACATGTCTTTAGGTCCAAGAATTATATTCCTCATCACTATAAAATAAGAAAGTAATTTTTCATAAGTACTTCAGTTCTGAGTCTTCTGAAGACTAATTTCTTCTCAAAATGCCACCAGTGATGATGGTAAATTAGCATAGTTCATCTTAAGATTGTCCCTAGTATCTGAGATCCACTTACAGTGCAATGAGGTACAGAAAATGAGCAAGTGCTCTTCTGAGTGGCTGTCATTACGAGAAGTTCCCAGGAAATCCATGTTGAGCTTGTTAATGATTCATCTCCTCCTAGAAATACCTCTAATTTCCACTCACTAATTCACATCCAAGTCCAACTCTGGACCTAGTACAACATAAACTGTAAGATTAACGAGTCCAACTCAAATTTTATTTTAATCAATATAAATATGACAAAATTCCAATGTAAATAAAATGTAATGCGGATATCTATGGATGAGATTCTCAAATCTGGCTGCTCACTGGTATATGCTGAGGACTTAAAAAAATAAATATTTCTAATAAAAAATATTTTAAAGCCAGGTGTGGCAATATATACTTACAATCTTAGCATTCAGGAGGCTGAGGCAGGAGGATTATCTCAAGTTTGAAGCTAGCCTATACTAAACAGTGATTTCCAGACCAGCATGGAAAATTGTGGGAGGCCCTGTCTCGAGACAAATAAACAAACAAACAAATAAATAAATAAACAAATATTAGATTTTAAAATCTCCTGAGCCACAGTCTTCAAATATACATGACTCTTTCATTTAACAGTTCACAGGTAGTTTTTGATGAAACTGGTGCAGACACTTAAAAAAGTATTTCTTCAAGGAGGGATGTTTTAGCACACTATTTTGAATTGGAACAAGGCAGTGTTTTGGCTGTGTACCAATATAGAAATTTAACCCTGAAATGAACATGTCAACTACATGTAAGGATACCGTGGAGGGAGGCTTATATATATCATATTCTACATTGGCCAAGCTCTTAGCAATCATCTGGGTAGTCACCTTCTTTTGTCGCAGAAAAATCTTCATCCGGGGCTTCATATATAGAATACTACAAAATGCCTATGAATTCGCGAAAGGAAACAGAAAATCATTGCTACACAGCTGCACTTCTGTTGTGCTCTATAATGTTTTCACACTGTGGGAAACTCTATTTCCCACTGTTGATGATGGACTGTTCTTACCCGTAAGGAATACTCTGTTTCTGGCAGCTCAGAGGTAACACCACCAGTCACTTTTTCTTCATCATCGAAGTCTGATACAAGGATATCATATTGATCTGTATCAAAGTCCAGCTCAGATTTTCCATCTTTGTTTCTGAGTGAAAGAGATAAGTACCAATCTAAGAAGAACTGACTCCAACAATGAGTAGGGATGAGGTTTGTGTTAGCTACCTAACAGAAATGAAATGTAAGCCAACACTCAGGTTCCTTTCCCTGACTACCACGCAAATTGCAACTATGCAGTTTGAGGACCATATATCATTTAAGTTGTTCCTATTATAAATCTAACTACCATGTCTCTTAGTGTTGGTGATACCAAGTTCGTCAGGAAAGACCAAAAGGAATGTGGAATATCTATGATCTGATGAATCAAATGGATTTCAGCTATTCTCAATGCAAGATCTGAGTCCTGCTTTTTCCAGCTGAATGAGTAGATGAATCCAAGTCAACTTCTACTGACATTAGCAGCAGAAAACCAAGATTTCCCCATATCCAGTTCTGTGTCTTTTCTCTCTCTAATGCATGGTCTTACTGTGTTGTGTATCCAAGAGTGACATAGAACTAACTAACACACTCTCTCTCCCTCCCTCCTCCTCTCTCCATGTATACACACATACATACATACATACATACATACATACATACATACATACATATATGTGTGTGTGTATGTGTATACATACATACACTCATACATATATATCCACCTGCCTCTGCCTCTGCCTCTGAAGTGGTGTGATTAAAGACATGCACCATCATGCCTGGCCTAGCACTAGCTCTTAAATGGTTAAAAAGTAACACATACAGTGCTATAGAGCTAAAGTACATCATTTATTTTCTTGCCCTCTAAAATATAGAATTATCATATACATAGACCAACTGGAATTCCTTTCATATAGACCTTCCTTATTTATTTATTTATTTATTTATTTATTTATTTATTGGCTGCTTAGCTTTGCTCCTTCCAAGACCATGGGCACCTTATTAACTAAGATTAGGGGGAAAAACATAAAGTATCACCTTTATTAAAAAGCAAACTTTACATTTGTTTTTTAAAAGATGGGTTACAAAGACAGTGTATACCAGAACATAGTTTCTAAAATTTGCCCTATGGAACAGTAGTCTCTGGGGATATTCTTAAATAAGAAGAAAAAGATAAATAAAAGTTGTATGATCAAATAAAATCGAGAAAGACTTCTTAGCCTGGAGAGCCACCTCAAGCTCTAATGTTAAGCTCATTCATACTCTAGGTTCAAGTTGACCAGGGTCCACTGTAGCATGCAGCCTGTATAAAGCCCATACCACGGTAAAAGTGTATTCTGGATTTTTTTTTCAGGATAACTTTGATTTTTACTATCCTAGTGCACTCTAATACAAACACTCTGAGGAAATGTTTGTGACCCTATTGTCCCTGCCCCTCACCTTCCCCAGCCAAGAAAAGAAGTCAGGAAAAAAGTTTTTTTTTATTTTTTTAAAATTGGGATATACTAATATTATATTGCTCTCTTAAATTTTAGTACAGGCATGTGACTGAGAAGTCTTTCAACAAAGCAACACAGTAAGCTTTAAGGCAACTTTTCTTAACATTATTTGACCATACAATCTTTTAAGTATAACTGAGAAACAATGCACAAAAGGGGAGATTCTGTTTAATATGTGTAAATCATTGGAACTTCCACAGCAAAATGGTCCCTGGTTATACAAGGTACCAATTATATCATCAAGATTTTCCCAATAGGGCAAGTGAGATCTCTTTACTGTCTATTTTTAACTATAATTTACACTGTAAAAACTAGTATTTATATATAGAGATAGAGACAGAGACAGAGACAGAGATAGACATAGAGACAGAGATAGAGACAGAGACAGAGACAGAGATAGAGATAGAGAGAGATATAGACAGAGATAGAGATAGAGAGAGAGATAGAGATAGAGACAGAGACAGAGATAGAGATAGAGAGAGAGAGATATAGACAAAGATAGAGAGAGATAGAGATAGAGAGAGAGAGAGAGACAGAGACAGAGATAGAGAGAGATAGAGATAGAGATAGAGAGAGAGAGAGATGGAGATGGAGATGGAGATGGAGACAGACAGAGACAGAGACAGCGATAGAGACAGAGACAGAGATAGAGATAGAGACAGAGATAGAGACAGAGACAGAGATGAGATAGACATAGAG
>NW_021604621.1:528706-546184 GCF_004785775.1 Grammomys surdaster
ATAGACATAGAGATAGAGATAGATAGAGATAGAGACAGAGATAGAGATAGAGACAGAGACAGAGACAGAGACAGAGATAGAGACAGAGATAGTGACAGAGACAGAGACAGAGATAGAGACAGAGACAGAGACAGAGATAGAGATAGAGATAGAAAACTAGAAAAGTAATCCTGGTGGTGGCGCACGCCTTTAATCCCAGGACTCAGGAGGCAGAGGCAGGCAGATCCCTCTGAGTTAAAGGCCAGCCTGGTCTACAGAGTGAGTTCTAGGATAGCCAGGACTACACAGAGAAACCCTGTCTCCAAAATCAAGACAAAACAAGAAATTAGATAAGTACTTGACCCCTGGGGGGTGGAGATGAGCATATTTGTGGACTGTTCTATTAAACAGACAAGTAATCCTTCTACATTACATTAAAAGTTTTTAGGGTTTTTGTGTTTAAAGCTCTAATATATTTTTAAATGTGTCCTATTTGCTATGCCCAAATTAAAAGACGTATCATAGACTTTCTCTTGTTATATTAGCTTTAAAGTTATGATCTTAATTCAGTTACATTATAGTTAAAACTGATCCGCTTCAAAGATTCTTCTCTATCCCAAACTACTCTAAGAGCATGAGTAAAGAATTTCTTCTTTTTAAACTATCATGTATATTTCACTATAATCTCTCTTATAGTTTATTTAACTGGCCAATGTATAAAATAACCATCATCTGGCAATCTTCAAACAATGTCAATATATATGAATGAAATTGTAAAGGATTCTAAGGCTGTCACAATAATGTTACATTCTATTATAACAATCACTTACAGCTACAGTCTCAGAATGTGCTATTTTCACCTTATTTACACAGCATTTAATCAACAAGAACCATTATTTCAACAGAATCAAGAAAGTTACAGAGATGTATGCAAAAAAGATCAAAATATGTCTCAGTATTTATCCACTCGACTCCAGAAAGTAAGATTAAAATGTACTTTATCATACTCCATTTGCTTATGAGAATTTAACAGTCTTGTAATACTATACCTCCGGATATTCCAAATGAGAACACGGGTGCCTTTTTTGCCTGGAATGGCATCGAACTGAGACAGCAGGTCTTTTTCACTGTTGAAAATCGAATAGTTCAAGATGGCTTCTAGGCTGGGCAAAGAATCCTCAGTAACAATCATTTTTTGTAAAAACAAATCAGTTAAAGAAAATGAATATCTTCTGAGGATGCTATCAAGAAGTAACAGTCATAATGAAACTCACTGGATCACAGAAAAGGTCATGAAACAAAAGGCCTAGCTGTAAAGAGGAAGAGGGCCAGTGGGAGGGGCCAAGAGGTGAGGCGGGAATAATCCAAACACATTATATACATGAGAATGTGATAATGAAACACATTATTACACAGTTACATAAATTAATATTAACAAAAAAAGTGCCTTTGGGGTTACGTGTAGACACAAAATGTACACACAAAGGATGGGCATTATTGCTACCAAAATAAAGGAAGTGAGAAGTTGGAAAGGCTGTTTATTCAAACAGCAAAATCAGTTATACTTGCAGAATATAGCTGCAAATATACAATGTAAACAAAGAAAGTACTAGATTTGAAAAAAAAGTTGAAAGTCAAAATTTTAAACTATCTGAAAGCAGTAAGTTTAACTTTTCTGGCTATATTGCTCCTATCAGAAATGAGAGCCATCTGGGTACATAGAAATGAACCATTCTGCTAGCAGATATGCTGGTAAGTGGGACATTTCTAGGAGCCTTTAGTAACAAAGGCTCTGAGAACTTTACCATGGAACAGGGGCTAGTCAAAGGATACTTTTATAAATTGAACTATAACAGTGAGAATTTGAACACGGGAGAAACATTCAACTTCTGCTAATGGCCCACTATTTAAAAAATTGATCTAATAAAGGGACATTTCAGTTAGGTCTGAGACATACCTCTTTAAATATAAAAAAAAGTATTTGAAATATGAAATATCAATTAACAGCTGGATTTGGCCGGAAGAAGAGATTCTGCCAAAGTAGTCAGACTAAGATTTAACCAATCACTCTCCATTTCTCGGAAGGATATTGCTTTGCTGGCTGAACGGAACAATTGGTACGATAACTGCCTGCGCCTGGATGCACTCCAGGTAGGTCTGTGACAGAAGTCCGACGGCGAGCGTACTCCCATTCTTGGTGAAGACAAGAGCGTCCTTTCCTAGTCGCATGGAACCCGACTTGAAACCATTACCAAAGACCCCGATGGGACACTGACTTTTCTTTATTACTTTATCTGTAAAGCCAAAGCTGAAATTACAGAAGAAAAAAAAAAAGGAAATGAGAAAGGTAAAAAGCATCCTGAAATAGTTAACAGAGAGAATTTGGCTAACACATGCAGACTAGCAACAAGTTCTTTTTCACACTTTTTGGTACTTCCAGGCAAAACATAGGAAATGACGATTAGGCTATGAGACCAATTTTCCAGTGCGGCTTGTTTGTACTTAAATATTAAATAGTTCTATATGCCAGACTCACACTTTGTAAATGCAATGCTCCTTCCTACTGGCTAACATAACGGGAAGTAGCCAAGTAGGCCTTGTACGGCTGCTTTTCTTGTTTCAATAAATCAGCCCTGACTGGTATGAGGTAGGGCTATATGAAGAGTAGTTTACCTGGAGAGAGTCATAAAAGCATAGTACTAAGTGAGGTCTTTGGACTAAACACCTTCTCATCTGGTCACACCACCCTCTAAGAATCTAAAAGGGATCGTTTATCTTGACAATTCAAACTCCACACCCAAAAGATAGCCCTCCCAATTTTAAGCCTCTGTTCCATCTGCTGGGACAGTTCACTGGAATACAGCCAGGGGATAAAAATAGGTAGTTCTGCTTGTGAATATCTGCAAACAGCTGCAGTATAAAGTCTCTCTTGTTCTATTAAAGGCCTCTCACTGAGTCACCTCAGTAAACTCTGTCATCAGCTTACTCTGTGAGTCAGAATCCTTTCCTTTCTTATGTTTTCCATTTAAATACTCTGATATGCATCCAAATAACAGAGTATAAGAATATTTAGACATGTGACACCTACAAAATGATCTTCCTTTTGTACCTTCCGCCACCATAAATAACATTGATTTTTGAGCCTTGTATGTCTCCAGATTACCCGATTTCACACTGTCACTAGTCTAATATTTACTGAACCCCTATGAGTTATGCATTATGTTAAACAGTGGAGACATAAATATTAATAAAACTGATATCCTTGTCCTCAAAACTGATAATTGATGGATTTCATGTATTACAGTTTAACTACTTCTTCACTATTAGTTAAAGACATATTGCCTCCACGTAACGCATCTGAGCAGGTTGGTTCTGGCCTTACTCCTTCCGGTGGGGAAAATGGTTCAACTACCTGTTTTCCATTTCCAGAAGACTGTGGTTTTATGTTTACTACCCAATAAAGGGGACCAGCTTTCAAATTTTCTGTTACATAATGTTATGTAATAATGTACTGATGTTCTCCAGGTCTCTGTGCATCTTATGAATAAATCTAATAGGAGATGAAAACAGTTTTCAGGGAAGTGGTAGAGAACACTGAGTTAACATTACATTTGGGCCTTAATGATTCTAGGAAGTGAGGCCTATAAAGTGGTAAAGTTCTGATATTTCATTCCTCTTGTAGAAGGGATGGCTGGAAAAGACAAGGTCGTTAGGAAGATAAAACTACAGTCTATGTAACATTAATTATAAAGTAATATTCAATCTTTAATTTTAAACTGATTCTAGGATTTCTTCTGAGAACTGGAGTGTACTGTTCCTTATCTGTACTCCACATCTAATGATAGCTTTAAAATTCAGAGCTCTTCATAAACAGGCCTTTTACCTGCCTCATGAAATGAATTTGTATGGTCATTTGTATTTAATAGGATTTTTTTTCTAATACCACAAAAAACTTTCAATTAAGCAGTCAAGGGAAAATGATACAACAGGCAACTGTCAATCTCTTATTTTCTAGTCTTTTCTACCATTTTTCAACTATTTTCTCCTGCTTGTGTATAAATCCTCATTGTATTAGTTACCTTAAGAAGATCAGATGATAAAAGTTGAAAAGGCAGGCTCAAAACCAAGATGGAAAAGGATAAAAGCAAGGACCAGAGGGATGGTAGCTTTTCACTTTCTTCTTTTCTCACTACATCTTCCGTGTGCTCTTTGATTTTTACCAAAGGTCTCACCTTAAGTATTCTGTTTAACTGAAAATACCTAATACAAAAGCACTCACCATGCTTGATGACAGAAATATGTGAGTAAAGTTTATATAGCTTTATATGGCTAAGATAATTTCAAAGGCACCATCTTGGCTTAGATGGTTCGTCTTCACTAAGTCCATCTTGTTCCATCCTCTCTCGTAACAAGTGACACTGTTTATAAGCCAAGGGACTTGGAGCCTAGCACTTTTGATGGAATACAAGAGCATAGCAACTTGCTCTTGACTACCCTGAAGATGTCAGGAATCTAGAATCTAGAGAGAGATGTAAATTGGGATGTTGACCAATGAAAGAAACCTTAGCATAAAACCCAGGGAAATACACAAGCAAACATTTACGTTTGTTTCCTAGATAGCCTGGTGATGTAACATGTACTATAAGTGACTGCAACTGACAAGCATACGGTTACTCTCCAGCTGCTGTTTTGGAACAGACCTACTGTGATACGTGATTCTGAGCAGAGGCAGCAAAGGCCTTCAATCCCTGGCTCTGTGCTTCTTTTTAATCCTTGATCTTTCAAAGGGGCTTTCCACCTTGCTGGGAAAGGCCATATAGGGTACATGCATGTCCTGATTTTCATACCATCCAAGAAGCTAAAAAGGACAGTAGACCTTAAAGAAACTGAATGAAAGGTCTTCTTTGATTTAGTTTCATTCTTCCCCCTTGAGAAGCTAAGGTTATACACATGGCCTTGCAGATGCCAGGCAAGTGCTGTGTCACTTAGGGGAAGTACCTAGTCAGCCCAGACTTTCCTTTTTGAGTTAAATTTTCATGGGATTCTGTGTTTATGAAAGAAACTACTCCTTCAGTTACACACCCTGGTTTATCAGCCAGAAAACAGGAAGAGAAGCATAATGAGTCAGGAAAACAGGCACAGGATACCAATAAATGTTAGAGGTCAACCTGCAGTGACAGGCGCAATGATTTTGCATACTCTGCACAATGGCTTTTATTATTTTTTTCCAAATACAAAGTAAGTATGCCATAAGATGAAAAATAGAAAACATAATTTATACGGTAATCTTCAAAATGACCTGTAAAGTTAAGAGTGTTTTTTTTTCCCACTCAAAAATTGTGGTGAGCTAGGGCTATATAGACCAGTTAGAACAATACCTGCTGGTCATGTGCAAGGCACTGCTAGAAAAACAATTGTAGGAAGTAGAGTCTTGTGGTAGACGTTAGGATTCGACTAAATGATCTTCTTTAAATAAATGATATCTTTTAGCTGATTCACGTTTACTCTGAGATAAAATCACAAGTAATACCCAGTATATACACTACATTAAATATCCATTGACAGTGTTTTCTAAAATTAAATTTTAAATATAAAGAACAACTGCTCTAACACTAACCCTAGCCCTATTTTGAATGGGATGATATCGATCTTTCATATCTTGCCTCAAATGTCATTTTATGAGCCATCAAGATGTCTCAGCAGGCAAAGGCGCTTTCACCAAACTGGAACTTAACCCTGAGTCTTCTGGAAGAGCAGCCAGTGCTCTTAAATACTGAGCCATCTCTGAAGCCCCTGAAATGATTTTTAAACCATCCTCTTCTTTCCTTCTATCTTGGAACTGTATCGACTTTCATATAAATAATTGCACAGAAAAAAAATGGAAGGTGTTTGTATTCGCTGCACCTACTGTTTGATGCCCATGTAACTGGGGTAAGATGCTATGGGAGGAAGTCAGTCGGGTGTTCTTTAGTAGACGCTATGGGGATGGCTTGGTGAGTAAACTGTGTGATGTGTAAGCAAGAGGACCAGAGTTCAGGTCTCCAGTACCCACAAAAACCTGCACTCCACAGAGCATGCCTATAATCCCATCACTGAGGATGTGGAAGCAGAGGTTTATCTGGGGATGGCTGGCAAGCTAGTCTAGCTGAAGGAAATTGAGGTTCAATAAGAGACACTGTTGGGGCAAAAAAAAATGGAGAGTAATTTGGGAAGACATCTGACATCAACCTCTGGCCTCCACGCATGGACATGCATGTGCACACAGATACACAAACATGTCCATACATGTAAACACATACAAAAACAGGTGGCTGGGTGACCAGCAATTTTAGGGAAAATATAGCAATGTAGAATTAGACATAAATATTGTACTTCTAGCCTACTAAAATTGTCTTCCTTTTAGTATGCACTATTAATTTTAGGGAATAAGACAGATCCCAGGTGCTGGGATTACAGGCATGCACTTCCATACCTGGCACTCAAATAGTCTTCTAATTAAGAGAGACTAAGAGAAGAAGATCTGGAGAGATAGGTCAGCGGTTAACAGCACCAGCTGTTTTTCCAAAGGACCTAAGTACAATTCCCAGTACCTACATGGAGGCTCACAGCTGTTTGTAAGTCAAGCTCTGGGGGATCTGAGATATATACATGTAGGCAAAATACCCATACACATAAAACAAAATATTTTTTTTAAAATAGAGACTAAGACAAAAGATATAGACTGCTTAGTAGTAAAACATAACCACTTACTTTGACCAAATGTTATTTTTGTTTCTTTGAAAGATCAAAGGGATCTCCCCATAAACAGCTAATGCATAAAACTTTCACATAAAACTACAACACAATGAACTTGTTTTTCATTTTTTGAGGATGCTGAGCCCCTTCCCTCCTCCTCAGCTCGGCCCCATTGTTACCCACGTTTTACACACTCTAGCTCAGGAAGCACATGGAGAGTTAACAACCACATCTGCTAGAAAGGAAAAATAAAGACGGAAAGAATTGAAGAAACACCCATCTTGCACAGAGTGATAGGGGAAGACAATAAAGCACAAACGTTCTCAACCACGAATGTTTAAAAAGAATGAAATGAACTCGGTATGGTGATATGAATTTATCTTCAGCTTATCAATAGCTAGAAAATACCATTTCTCAATTCTGCGGTTGTACTGTAAAACCTTCTAAGATTGTGTATGAGAATTCCATCTATTTCTCTTTCACAGTTCTAACACGTGAGTCATTCCAGCTCCAACACGAGTTTAGGTGACTTAGGAACTGAGAAAGTTCTTAGATAAATGAAGAAATTCAGGTTGTCACTTAGACCATTTTCTTCCCTTTCTTACCTGGTCAAATCCGACTGGCCCTTTACATCTCAGTTTGAAGGGCAGGCTAACTAGAAGACATTTAAAGACTTCCATGGTCAGATTGGGTTCCTCTGTGGACTTACCCCATGAATCTCATGCTTTCCTATTATTATGCTTTTAGGATTTTATTATGGTTACTTGCTTTAATCATCTTAATTGCCAGCTGGATTCTATGTTCCATGAAGGCAGAAATATTGTCTGCTTCACGATCCATATCTTGACACTAAGATATGTTTAATAAATGTTCATAGGGTAAATTGAAGTAAGTTAAAATATTATGAAAAGTTATCAGGCCTTAAATAGTGTTTGTGAAGCCAAGATTAAAAAAAAAAAAAGAAAAGACATTTTTACCTGAGCATTCTGTGGAGCTTGTGAGGTGTCATGCCACATCCGTCATCAGTAAAAGTCAAACAAGGTTTTTTCTTGACTTCCTCAACATCTATAAAGACTGTCCTGGCAGACACATCTGGATCCACAGCATTATCTGCAAAAGGTAGACAGACATTTGTAATATTAGATCCCCCTTTCAATAATCTATCAAAATCTCCAGTTCAGTATCAAGAGACATAAATCTGTCTTTAATTCCTTCCTACGAATTATTCCTTTGCTTAAGGAAGCAGGAATTGTGGCCCGCTTACTGAGTTATGGAGGACAGCAGACAAGATGGCCAATGGAGCCACGCAGTTGATTGACAGTTTTCATATAGTAGATGACACTGCAATCTGACTTTCTCTCTACAAAAGTCGGGGGCTACAGAAAATGTGTTATTTGCTTTGGTTTGGCTTTCTTGCCTCTCAAGATATTTTACAGCTCATGACCAGGAAAACATAGCCAGGGTGAAAAAGTTGATCCAGCGTTTGTGTAAAAATGGATGTATCCTATGCTCATTGCAGTTCCTTTATAAAAAATGACTTCCTACTTTTTAATATCACCTCCTCTGTTAAAGAGCATGGGTATTGGTGTGGTGGTACACACCTTTAATCACAACAGTCTTGAGGCAGAGGCAGGTGGATTTCTGTGAGTTCCAGGACAGGCAGGTATACATAGTGAGAACCTGTCTCAAAAAAGAGGATAAGGGGGTGGATTTTTTGCAATCTCTTTTTATAAGGATCTGAAGGAGTCAGGGGTTAAAATTAAAACATGTAATTGACTGTTTAAATCTCAGGCATGGCAGTGAATCTGTTTAGAAAGGCTGACTCTGGTGCTTTTCTCTGTACTAAATGTGAGACTGTCTACCCTCTAAAATGCAAAACTGAATTAAAGTAGAAAACTGCATAGAATCTTCCATGGTTCCTTCTGAAGTACATCTTCACAAACAGCTGATTATTTAAGACTCCAAAGACATCAAACTTAACCAGATTAAATGTGTCATGTCCTCCATGTCAGAGAATGAATGACACTATCTGAAAGGCCACATCTATTGCCATAGGCACTGGTTTACACAGTCATTAACACACGTGGCTTGTTAGTCTCATTAGGGCTCACTAGCCCTGTTAGAAGTACATTCTATACAAAAGGTTGTATATTATTGTTTGAATATGGCTTGCCCCCTAAAGGTTTATGTGCTGGAAGTTCCATCTCTGATGTAGTAATGAGATGAGTAGTAATGAACAGAGCCTTTAAGAAGCAAGGTCTAGTATGAGGTAATTAGATCAGTGAGTATGCTACCTTGGAAGGGAGTAGCTCTGTCAGATCAGAAAGGACTAGATTAGTTTCCACTAAAATGGGTTGTTTCAGTCCGAGGCCACCCTGTGTGTTTGGCTCCTTTCTGTACATGTTGAGCTCTGTTTTGACTTCTCTGGCACATTGCGATGCCTTGTGATGCAGTTAGGGGCCCTTTCAGGGCTGCTGGCATGATGCCATTTGGACCTTCTAGGCACCAGAACCGTGATCCAAATAAACTTATTTACAATGCATTGATCCTTGGGAATTTTGCTACAGTGACACAAAATGGACTTACACAGCTAGATACCTAAGTTATTTCTATTTCTAATAGTTTTCTAAGCAATACCTTCCCTTCTATATATCTATATATCTTTCTCTTGCAGACATTCTATAGGGCCTTTACTGATACCATATAACCAGTTTAAGATAGCCATGTGGAATTCTGGTTGCATTTTTGCATCAATATCGTTGATCAAATCATGCCATTTCCTCCATCAGCAACATCTCTTACAATCAAAATATACATTTTTTTAACAATACAATTATCAGTATCAGTTACAACCACTCAGATGTGTGGAATGTCTGCCAAATAAAATGAGACACAGTGCAGTGCTGTCAAAGTCATTGATAAAATTGTCACTGGCTGTGATCTGAAAAAATCTGGACAGCTCTAGAAGGGTTCCAAGGTCTACTAGAGTCAATCTGTAAGGTCCAAGTAGGACTTAAGCCCCATATAAATGTGGCAATGGCACTGCGACTATATTTGCGAAGTTACCTGTTGGTACATAATGGTGGCATTAACAGAAATGTAGTTTTTTTTAAAATTGGATATTTTATTTACATTTCAAATGTTATCCCCTTTCCCAGTTTCTCCTCTGCAAACTCTCTATCCCATCCTCCTCCCACTGCTTCTATGAGGGTGCTCCCCCACAGGTTTTTCTTTTCCTTAACCATCAGAAGGACCTAGCATTTTTATATCTGTCAGCATTCAGGAAATTTTACTTGGCACGCAGGCTTTTATCAGTCACTCCTACTGGTAGACAGCCAAAGCCATTGAGACCAATACAACTTGTCAACCAGCTGGATATCATTTATACATGGAAAATGATGAATATCAGACACTTTTTCCTAATACTTTGTGGACATTCACAATTCAACCATGTAACACACACTGACTCCAATTATACATTTATACACTGGGACATGAAATGAATCAATGTGCGGGTTTCTAACAAAATCAATAAAATCAATTCATTTTTTTTCTCTGTCTCTCTCTAATGAAAGTTTTGGCCAAACGTTACTAGGTTGTTTTTGTTTGTTTGTTTTATAGGAGTGTATCAAAGAATCTGAGCAGAGGCTGTTCAGGAGTTACATGGTAGCTGTCTGGAGCAGTCATACATGAGCTGAGAGTTCACAAAGTGGAGAAAGTATGGGTCCCAAGAGAGGTCAGCGTCTGATGGAATAAAAGAAAAATAGATATCAGCAGGCATGGGCTGACAGACAGAGCTATCTGGTTCTATGTGGCCTTCCATCAACAAATGAAATGATAACAACTCGAGCAGCCTCACCTCAGTGAATGAATTCACAAGGTACTAACATGGCAGGCAGGTTCAATCCTACCCCTTGCTGTTCATCTCTGAAAAAAATCGATCAACATGTAGCACATCTTATCATATCCCAGGGACTCTATTGTCTACCTGAGCCCAGACCATTTAGGCTAAGAACAGATATAATGAGAGAACACTTAATCTTCTTTACCTAGTAGCTGGGTGAGAGCTGCCCTATCTTCATCTGTCTAGTCTGGCTTCACAATTCCATAGACTAGCAGAGTCTTAACTCTCCTGTCCTGGTCAATGCCAATCCCTTAGTGAGGCTCTATCTCCACCTTGCCTTTGACTATCAAATTACTTTAGTAAGAACACGAGAATCCTTAAGATTCTAAGCTGGTGCACACGCACCCAGTCCACAGGATCCCTTGTCTTCTAAAAAAGTTCTGTAACAGAAGATTCATACCTCATCAGAACCTGGCGGGGAGTGGGGGTGGGGAGATGTTTAGCAAGTTGTTCAGTGACAAGAGAGATAAAGAATGGGAGACTGCTTTGAAATGGTATTTCACAAGCCTCCTATCTGTTCCTGTTCCAGTTCATGGATATTTGCACGGTTGTCAGGGACAGGCTATTGCACTATAAGACAACGTGCAAACACGTAGATGTATAAAAAGTAAGGTCGTCATTTTTGGTCATAAGGCTACTTTTACACACAGAGAGACAGAGAGAGACCGAGAGACCGAGAGAGAGAGAGAGACAGAGACAGAGACAGAGAGAGACAAAGAGAGACAGAGAGAGACAGAGAGATTGAGATTCCACATTCAAATGGCAAGCATGAATCTCAAAATCCACCTTAGGGACTGGAGTTTTAGCTCAGTGGTATGTGTGAAACTGTGAGTTTGATTTCTATTTAAAAAGCTTTTTTTTTTTTTTTTCTGAGGCTGAAGAGATATCTCAGTGGTTAAAATCAATTGCTGCTCTTGCAGAGAATCTGGGCTTGGTTCCCAGTACCCACATGGTGGCTTACAACTGTCTATAATTCCAGTTTGAGGGGAAATGACACCTACTTTTCGTCTCTATGGGCACGGCACTCATGCATGTGGTACACTTAAATACATGGTGAAACACTCGTACTCATAAAAAAAGAAATCTTTTTTAAAGTCACTTTTAATCCATCTGTCTTCCTGGTCTATATGCCCTCAGGCTGTTACATCTTGCCCTTTCTACTCTTATAGTCGTTTTCTTAAGGTACAAGGTTTAATCTCTCTCGTTTGTATTACTGCAATTGCCTCAAAATCAGTCATTAAAATCCACATCTCCAGCTACACTCCTGTAAGACTGACCATCCTGAAGCAGAGATCTAATCAGGATTTGTCCTTGTCAGGCTAACAGGTCAAATGCCAAGCCTCTCAGTCATATCCTGGTTCCAGCTCACCTTTCTAACCTCATTTCCTACTCGGAATTTGAAGTAAAATGACCTGTGTTTGTGGCCCAAACGTGCCACTTACTAGATATGTAACCTTAGAAAAGTACACTAATTTCCCAGACCTTTGTTTACTCAACTTGGAAAGAAAAAAAAATGCCACCCACTTCCAAGGATAAAGCCACAAAGATGTTTTCAAAAGCTCTTTGTAAACTCTTTTAAAAAGGTGTACAGTTTCCTATTTGTGAACTCGGAACTCTAATTAAATTCGAAGACCGAGAAGATATTCTTCCTACTTTTGCTCATCTACTTGTTTCTTGTGAGTGGAATGTTCCTACACTCACCGTATCCACATGTCCCAACCCTTCGAACCCCTCGAATCTCTTCTCAAGTGTCCCCTTCTTCACAAAGCCTTTCTGACCCTTCTGGTCCTGATAAAGTTAAGTCACTCCTCTTCCATCTGTACTCTCACAGCACATGTGGGCATCTCTTTGCACAAGTCCTTTTCTACTTGGTTGCTACAGAAATGGTAAAAACCTTTTTACATGTTTCATCATACTTGTTAATAAAGTAGATCTTAATTATATTCGTTTTTTCTACCTATCTCGGTGACCCCGTGCATAGTAGGTGTTTAATAAATGTTTATCAAATGAATGACTGCCTAATAATTAATAAGGAAGTAGAGAAAACAATTTAAGGAAAAGCCAAAATGAAAGTTTGGGATTACCAGTCAACAGTCTGATGTTCCTTTTCTCTGTTACTTGGTTTAAAAAATATATATAACACATAAATACACATATGTATGTATATAATATATGCACATTCCCATCCATGATAGCCATCTTAGACCAGGTCTATGTTTTTTAATTTAATGCTTTAAAAGTATTGTACAGTGAGCCGAGTGCAGTGGCATGTGTCTGTAATCCCAGTATTGGGAGGCAGACCCAGGCAGATCTCTGTGTGCTGACTGCCAGCCTGGTCTGCACAGCAAATTTCAGGCCAGCTGGACTGAGACGCTATCTGAGAGAGAGAGAGAGAGAGAGAGAGAGAGAGAGAGAGAGAGAGAGAGGAGACCATATGGAAAAACCTAAAAGATAGAGTCACCTCAGTCTGGAAATTCCAGCTATATCATCAATGCCACTTTCCTCCTGAACTTTCTAGAAAGCAATCAGCAACCTACTCTATACCATTTTGGATTATAGCCAAACTAATCATCAGAATTCTCCATCACCTTCCAAATAACTCTTCTGACTCTTCCTGTGGCTCACCGAGATCTTTACAAAAACAAGTCTCTTGGCATGGCCACCGCGGTGGCTTATGTCCCCACTGGGGTTCATTCATGTAGCTCTGAAACCATTTTTAAGAGTCTTGTTCTGTGCTAACTAGTCCCATAAATCTGTCTCCCTTCTTTCAGTTTTTGAAATATTTATAATGTGCTTGCGTTGCTGAATTTTGCGCAGAACTGCTTTTCATCTTTGCCTTTTGAACACTACATTAGTGCAGAAGCGATACATTCAGCTCCAAGGAATCAAGTGAAAATATTTTTTATTTTTTGAGCAAGCACCGGTGCACCCAGAGGTTAAGTCCTTAAGGCCTCCGTATTCATTCCAGCGGTGTGAGGGCGCTCGTGGACTACGGACCCAGCCCTCTGCAGTCTCCGGGAGCCAAATGCACTCGTGTCATCATCTCTTAAGAGATGGCCCATCATTCCTAGACTTTAGTCTCTAAAGTTAAAGAAGTCGTTTCCAGATCTTTCCAACTACTCTACACGGTCCTCTGCACTGTTCCTTTGCCAGCCTGGGGCTCTCTGTTGGTCGCCAGCCTTGGTCGAGTCCAGGCGCCTCGGGGCCCGATATTTTTATGCATTGCTCTTTGATTATTAACTAAAAATCCTAAAGTGACTGGAACATCACGAACCAGGCAGAACAACGGCGCGGGAACCCTACCAAACTCTTGGTACACACCTCGCTTCCTTGGCTTCCCGGGCACGATCTAGCCCTGTCGCCCCCCCTCCACCCTACCCTACCCCACCCTACCCTACCCTCCCTGTCCCCCCCCCCAAGAGAACAGCGTGCCCAAGGCCCCCCAGCCCGCTCCGGGCGGACCCGCCCCACGCGCCTCGTGCATTCCTCTCGTGTCCACCGCACCACGCTGGCACCTCTGTCCTGGGCTTGCGACCCGCCACCCGGCCCGCCCTCGTCACTCACCTAGCAGCTCTGCGATGGCACTGAAGGGTCGCGTGTGGCTGCTGGAGTTGCTCTGGAGGTAGCGGGGGCTCATCTGGGGGCGAGAGAAGGTCCCGTCCCGCGTGAGGCCTCGGCTCGCCCGGCCCTCCCCATGCGCCCCCCGCAGCCCTGGGACCCGGGCGCGCTCGCGCGAGTCCGTCCCCTCGGGGGCCCCTGAACCTACCGTGCTCAGGCGGATCCTGAAGGCCTGCGGGACGCTGCCCGCCCGGGCCAGTCCCCCTCCTGGCGTTCCGGGGCCCGCAGGGGCCCCTCGGTACAGGAGCATTTTTTTGGCCGCCAGGATACCGGTTTGCTGCTGCCGGACCCCTGGGCCGGCTGTCCCCGCACTAGATCGCGCTGTCCCCCGACTCGCAGCTGGCGGTGGCCGTCCCGGACTGGCCCTCTCTCGTTCCCACTCGCAGCTGGCGGAGGCGGGGCGCGCTGCAGCCACCTGTCCCCAGCGGGAGGGGTGAAGCCGGAGGAACCCAGCGTCTGCCCGCCCCGCCTTGTCAGCACCTCTCCTGACCCACCGACTGCCAGGGCTGCCCCTGGGCCGTACAGAAATATGGCGATCTCCTGACAGACGCTCCTCCATCCCCGCCCCTAATTAATTCTTGGCGTTTGCCATAGGCCAGGCGGCCGAGCGGGAAAGCGCGAGGGGAGGGGGGATGGCGGTGCGTGGGGAGGGGCGGGAATGTGGCAAGAGGAGGGAGAGCGTGCATGGGATTTCTGGAGTCCCACTTAGGCTGCATGACTAACAGGCAGGATAAGACAAGTCTTTCAATTTCGAAGGACTGCAGTTTTGCTATCTGGGAAGATAGTAGACTGGAGCTAAGGAAAATTATTCCCACTAGCTGCTTCGAAAGTGTATGGAAACACCAGGAACTTTCTAGAATGCAATTGGCAAACTGCCTAAGGATCCTTCACACAGGCAGGGAGACTTTATAATAGGAGAAACTGAATTTATCTTGCTGCAAATAGGGGATTGGTTACGTTATAGAATGTGCATAAAGTAAGATCCAGCTTTATGCACTTGTGCTCTTGGGGGGCGCATCGTTTGCACCCCATTTATATTTCAAGGCCAAACACTGAAGCCTGGTGTCTCTGGGGCTGCCGTTACAAACTCACGCTACCATGCTCATACATGTACAAGCACTTTACCGCCTGAGCCATCACCCTAGTCCCTAAGTCATACAAATTTTTAAATTTTAAAGTTTTTTTTAAATTATTGCACTCACTTATTTTGTGTGTTTGTGTGTCCGTGTGCACATATGGAGATTAGCACACAATTTGAGGGAGTACGTTCTCACTTCCACCACCTCCTGTAAGTTTGGGGCTCGAACTCAAGTTTTCAGGCCTGGTGTCAAGCACCATCACCCACCCCTGAGCCATTTCCCTGTCCCAGTATTCAACTTTTAAAGGGCATGCCTGTTGTAGGTGAATCTACATTTACACATGCTGTAGATTCATCATGTAGTGTTGACATCAAAACCCAGGTCCTTTAAGGATACCCTACGCAAGCACCCTACCGCCATTATCTTTGCATCTGGAGCTCACCAATTTAGCCAGGGATCTACTCAACCCTCTGAGCACTGGGGTTGCGGTCATTTTTATGTGGGTGCTGGGGATCTGAACTGGGGTTCTCAGCCTTGTATGGCAAATGTTTTTATCAACTAGGCCACTTCTCCAGTCTCCGTGTGTGTGTGTGTGTGTGTGTGTGTGTGTGTGTGTGTGTGTGTGTGAATGTGTATATGTATATGTGTTCATATAGGTGGGGAGGTTTCCATGTGTGCATTTGTACGTGGCAGCCAAAGGTCATCACCTTGTTTGTTGAGACAGGGTCTTTCAACAGCCTAGAAATCACTAAGTAAGCATAGGGTGATTAGCCAGCCAGCAATCTGCTTATTTCCGTTGGTAAGGATTACAAAAGGACACTAACCCTGGCTTTTCTTAAGAACACGAGTTCTGGGGATTGAACTTAGGTCCTTCTCCTTGCATAGCAAGCACTTTCCTAACAGATTTCAACAGACCCCTTTGTTTTTGAGACACTTATTACCTAGCTCAGGCAGGCCTCAGGCTCCTCTCTTCCTTCCTCAGCATGTGCTCGGATGTAGGGGAGGGCCCCCATTGCCCAGAGTTACATTTATCCTTTGTTTGTAACGAGAAGGTTTCTTTTTAAAGGCTAGCTATTTAGAAGTTTCCAGTACTTTATTGTTCACCATAGACACCATAGATGCCTTACTGATGAGTGGAGTAGGAAACTATTCCTTCTTAGCAAGTTACCTGCTGGCCCACTTCTACTGATGACTGTCTCTCCCAACCACTTCCCAGTTTACCTGTCCTTAGACATTTAAGTTAAATGTAAGCGGTAGCTACTGTGACTAACATGAGTACAAATGTCTCCTCTTCTATAGTGATGTCATTTCCTTTGGATATGTACCCAGTTTGGGGATTTCTAGATAATTCTGTTTGAGTCTAGGTAATTCCACGTTTAAATGTTTTAACGGAGCACCATACATTTTTTTCCATAATGAATATACTCATCTACATCCATAACAACAGTTTAGAAAGGCTTCCTTAGGCCTAAAATCAGCCATAGGCCTAAAATCAGCAATAGGCCTGTCATACATGTATTCTAACACCAAGTCTTGGGTCTCTGTGGAAAAACACTGAAACAGATGGCTATAAGCTATTATAAACAGGCAGCTTTTGTGGAAATTTACCAGCCTGAGTAGTCATAGACCTTGTAAATAGGTAGCCTTGGCAGACAATACCAACTTAGATAAGGACAAGTGAATCATAGGCAGAGTCATAGTGACCTGTCCCCTGAACCTTCACCCAGCTGATACCCTGTTCTGGAAGATATCTGTATTCCCCCTGAACACCCACACTCCAGTGTCATCCCCTTCCCCACATCCTGCCTTTCTGTGTATATAACCTCTGTGTGAATAAGGAAAAATTATGATTTGATTTAAAAAATAAATAATATATTTTTAAAAAGAAAGAAAAGCTCCCTTTTCTCTACATACACACCAGCAATTGTTTTCTTTGTCATTTTGTCATTTTAACTAGAGTAAGGTGTCACCGCATTGTGATTCTTGTTTCTGTCATACTGAAAGTTTTACGTACATGTGTACTAGAATTGGGCCTTGTCATACCACCACCAAACTATGTCTCTCCAGCTCACTTTTTACATTTTATTTTCTGATAGGTTCTCATTGAGGTATTGACTCTCTCTCTCTCTCTCTCTCTCTCTCTCTCTCTCTCTCTCTCTCTCT
>NW_021604621.1:546194-582900 GCF_004785775.1 Grammomys surdaster
GGTAGGATTTACTGAAGGAGGCAGAGGCAGGAGGATCACGAGTTCCAGGCCAGCCTGGGCTACATATTTTATGCCAGGCAGTGGTGGCACACGCCTTTAATCCCAGCACTTGGGAGGCAGAGGCAGGTGGATTTCGGAGTTTGAGGCCAGCCTGGTCTACAGAGTGAGTTTCAGGACAGCCAGGGCTACACAGAGAAACCCTGTCTCAAAAAACCAAAAAGAAGAAGAAGAAGAAGAAGAAGAAGAAGAAGAAGAAGAAGAAGAAGAAGAAGAAGAAGAAGAAGAAGAAGAAGAAATGTGCAAGTTGCCCAAGGTCCGCTGCTAATGCAGCTTTTTGTGAGTAGTAACCCATGCTGAGGTGAGGCTTTTTGGAAAAGCAGTTGTCTGAATTACCCATGTTCCTGTAAGTAGCCCCTTACCCGTGGCCCTTAATAAGTACTCCCTCCCCCGACAAAAAAAAAACATCATTAGTTCATCAAACTGGGTTTGAATGGAATAATTTCTTTGATTTGCTCTCTCTACCTAGCACAAATAGAAAGAGACTCCACATGTAAAGACATGAAACACTGTATAACGTGGTAATTTTTATTGGGAAATCAAGTGTATGTGTGCATTTAAACGTAGATACATATACAGAATATACATCCAATCGGCTCAATGTCCATGGGGGACTGATTTTGGAACCCCTGAAGACACCAAATTTTGTATTTGCTCTAGTATCTTGCATAAAACGGTGTAGCAATTGCATATAACCTACCCTTATTCTTCCTTATACTTTAATCATCTCTAGATTACTTTTAATGTGTAATAAATGTAAATGCTATGCAAATCAATGTTGTGCTGTATTTTTCTTTAAAAAAGTGTACCTGTTCAGTTCAAAATGTTTTTAATCTGGAGTTGGTTAAATATATTTATTACATAAACTTAACTAAATAATATAAATATATGTGTATATGCATAACTACAGATATGTGTACAATAAATAGACAAGCAGATAGATAGATAGATAGAAAGACAGAAAGATAGATAGATAGATAGATAGATAGATAGATAGATGGATGGATGGATAGATGTAGAGCCCATTGATAAAAAAATCTGACTGGAGACACATAATAAAAACAATATATATCAAGATGATATCTTTGAACCAGATTTCTCCATTGAATTCTGTGTGCTTGTGTTTTCTTTTAAACTTACCTTTTTTTTAAAGCTTCCAAAATACACAAAAGTACAGACAATAAAATAATCTCTGTACATGTATAACTTTGGTGCAAAAATAAACACACACAGCTACACATACATACTCATAAATAAAATAAATAATTCTTTAAAAAGGTTTATTTTAAAGACATTTTAACAGGAATGTTTATGTCTCCTGACAAATTCAGTCCCCCTTTCAGAATGACCCACTGCCATTTCTTCCTCCATAAAACATAGCACATCATTTGGAAAGCCTTGTTCTTCCCTTCATTTTTACTTTCAAGCCTTGGCCATCTCTCAACAGGCTCACTAACTGTCTTCTCCTAAGATGTGCATGTATGGTCCTCTTGTGCTACTTGATTCTGGGCATTGTGAATGTATTCTTACCATTGTGGATTTGGGGTTTGTGTCCTCATACACATTTAGCATGATTGGTAGCTGGGGTTGCAAGCATTCCTCAGACCCTCTCCAGCTTTCTATGTCGGAAGTGATTCCCTAGAGGCAAGTGAACTGCTAAGAGTCCAGGGCCTGGCCTCCTCTAGCTTTGGTGCCACTAGGAAGTACTAAACAAAACAGGAAAGTGAGTCTATGCAAATTCTATTATTGCTGCTCCATGGGGCAATCAAAGGGCCATGACATAAAGTTTCACTATGTCAGCCCCAAACAACAGCTCTTTACAACAGCTATCGTATTAGTGAAAGAAGATGAATTCCAGAGTACTGGGCTGCTATGAAACCCTGGGGTTTGCTACACAGAACCAGGAAATGCTTCTACAGGATGTGCCAGAACCCTCTATCATTCCTGTGAGTTTCTGTCCTGGGGCAGAGGTGTAAGAATAAAGGTCAGATCCCCTTTGCTATAGGGCCTTTGGGTAATAAGCTCTGAACTGTCTACGTGATCTTTGTTATTTTGTGCCCTCTGTTCACTTGGACAAGGTCAAATCCCTTGTCCTGAAGAAATCATACAGAATTAGTGGGCAATATCAGACTTTGGGAACCAGGGTGTATGTGAGTTTCTCCTATCATATTCTAACCTATTCCCTAAGGTCACATTATCCCAAGTGCCTGGATGGACGTGCTGAAACCCCAAAAGGTACCAGGGTAAGAGATGAGCCAGGCGCCTTTCAAAAGCTGAGCATAGGAAGGCACTGGTTCCTGTTCTGTCTCCTCCACTAAACTGGCCTGTGATCTTAGAAACAGATAACCTTCCCAAGGAAGCATGCCGAATCAGAGCATCTGGGTAGAAGGATAAAGGACGCTCTTGGGATAAACACCTGCAGGGTAAAAGATAACAGTGCTGACCAGAGAAGGAAGTGAAAATTAAAACAGCTTCAGGGACACTTCCGAAGATCCCCCATGGAATCTCCAAGAGGTCATGATTTGCAACAGGGAGCCGGATATTTACGAGCCACCTTTGAGAAGTCCCTGGATACAGGCTGTCACCCAGGGATGATGGACAACCTTAGGCATCTTAGGCTTTCTTCAAACAAAGCCATTCCCGGAGAAGGAACAATCTTTGTACTGTGACCGCCAGTGTTGCCTTGCAGTTGCTGAAGGTTGGGTGTCTCAATAATAAAGTAGAGGCAATTGTAAACATGGAGGAAGGGCTTTGGAGGGAGACTGCAGTTGGAATCCAAGTATCAGAAGCTATAGAATGTTAGGAAAGTCATGTGTGCTCTCTAAAGCAATTTTATTCATCGAAAGAAATGGAATTCTTGGCCTGCCGTGCATGGCTGTTGGGAGAAGCAGATAAGTAACATTGAGGGAATACCACCTGTAAAGGTTCACAGAACTCTGCACTTAGTTATCACCTCTGAACCCAAATTACCCAATCCAAACAATGGTTTGAGGACTAGTTTGCAATTGTATGTAAACTGGCAGAGTTCTTGAAAACGCATAACTCTAGGACAATCTGACCTATGGCAATGAAATCCCCAGTATATGTTCAAGTTGCCCCCAGCCTGCCTATCTCTGTCACCAGCCCTTCAGTCCTAAGGATACAGATTACTTCATATCCCCTACGTCAAGAAGCACCAGTCAGTATCACCTGGGCTTTTCAAGGACGTGCACTCTCAGCCACCACTCTCAGCCTGAGAATTACTGTAGCTAGTTCTCAACTGCCACTTCTCTGAAACTCGGGGCTCATCACCAGCCACTGGCTCCAGGGCAGATTAGTGCCTCAGTTTCCTTCACCATTCTCTCCTCACGTGGGAAGAGCGAGACATGACAGCAAGAGTTAGAAAAACTCCACAAAGGGCAGTCTTCTGCCACTAGGCCTTGGGTTTAACTTGTATTCTATAATGATTGAGACCCAGGAGTGGGCAGCTGAGTCTTGCTCGTGACCGGCTGGAACCTCTTTGAGATCATGTGATGAAATCTTTGTCCCTGCACGAGTTTCTCTGGGTCCAGAGTCCCTTGACCTTCCTGTCTCTCCAGCACAGCCCCTAAAGCTGAGGTTCTCCATGTTTACACTAGTCCAACAGCAGCTGCATCACCTGAGGAATTATGTCACATTCTCAGACCCTCCCCACACCACTTCATGTGATTCTGACAGGGATCTAAGTTCAGACTGGACACGGGCTCTAGTTGCGCAAATCATGTTACAAGCACGGGGTGGATGTAATTTGCTTGCTTTGGGGGAGGAAGAGGGAGGACATTTGAGGCAGGGTCTCACGTAGCTCCAGATGGCTTGGAGCTTGCTATACAACCAAGGATGACCCGGAACTCCTGATCTCCTTGCCGCTACCTCCCAGGTGCTAGAACTACAGTTAGTTATGTATGACCATGCCAGGCTATAATTTGCTTCTCCATCTTCACATTTTCTGGTAACTTCTTCCCTACTACACCGAAGAAATCACGGAAGATGGAAACACACTGATGGAGAGGATTTCTAAGGCCACAGTTCCTAATTAGAAGGCAATGCCTTTCCACTTTACTGATCTAGCTTGATTTGCACCTAATGCTTATTTCTCCAGTGGCTTGTTGCTACTGGAAAAAGCTTTGGCATCCCAAACAGAACATTTGGAATATAATGCAAGCAACCATTTGAACAGAGATTTAAAACAATTTCATTACAGACACTAGCGCAGCATGTTTTACAGATTTAATTTTAACTCAACTTGAAAAGACTCGGGAAAGCCAACAGATCACCAGAATACAAGGAAAATCAAGGGCAGGGCTGAGCAAGACACACTCACCAAATGACAGCTCAATTAGAGATCTAAATGGATCCAGTGAGCTAAATTAGTGAGGCTACTTTACAGGAAGAGAAGCCTGTAAAGGGCCAGCACACTTGAGCACAATTAAGCTTGGAACCCTCCCTGGGGAAGGAGGTCACTGGGGCACAGTAGGGCTGGCTGAGAGCCTGGGGAGGAAGCACAAGAGACATGAGGAAATTGTGTGCGAAGCTCAGGAGAGCACATCAGGGCTTGGAGCTCAGACCTAAGGGCTGGTGGTGTGGAAAGGGATGGCTACATAGCAGGGGGACTCAGGTCTGCTCTGAATAAAGAGACAAAAAGGCTTGCTGAGGGAGAGACTAGAGCCTACAATTTCCCTGTACCTGCCAATCCTAGTGTGATGAAAATAGGAAAATGTCCAATTGTAACGGAATTAGAATTCTCTACGAGAAATGCCACACTGAGAGCTAAATGTGACTCAGTTCATAAATCTGTCCCCTTAAGCCAGGGGAAAGGTGTGTCTCCCCGTGGTAGGGAACTAAGGTTCACAGCTAAATTTCTGACCTTTGCTTCATCTTTTGTATAAATTGTAACACTAATATGGGTAAAAAGTATACAGATTGAGATTTGATTTTTTTCTCCTTAATTTTGATCCAAACTTTACATTTATTGTCTTATTAAAAACATGATTAGTTATCAGAGATCAAACAGACCTTTTCATAAGCAAGCACTCTCACTGAGCTGCTCTGTGTTAATTAGTTCCCGCTTTCCTTCTGGTTTGTTTGTAGTTCTAGATGCTCTCGGATGCGTACTGATCTTCTAGTCTTATCTTCTAGAGTGCCAGGGTTACAGGCATGGGTCACCACAACTGGTTTGTTTTCTCTTAATATGGGTGAGCATTTAGGCACAGAGTCAGACCTTATGGCTGAAGGCTCCTCTTCTACTTCCTCCCAATGTCGTTATGTCCTAAATAAACTTAAGTGAGGCTCATTTCTTCCTTTTTCACAGTTGGCATGAAACTGCAGCAGGGCTGAGTTAAAATGAGGCTTCCCCAAAGAAATCTCCCACTGTGCTGTACTTGGATTTAAAGTGGCTCCCTATTTTCTCTTGGGTCTTATTTGGGGACCAAATAAAGCTCAAGAAACTGGCCATTGGCTTTGAATAGAATCATGTGTGCTTAGAGTTTTCGCTTTCCTATCATGACAAATTATGACCAGGGTGTCAGAGCACTTTAGGGAAAAGCAGAGGAATGTTCTAACTATTTCAAGGGACAGGAAAGGGAGTTCCCATTGCTTCAGATCAGGCAGGGGTGTCCTGTTGGTTCAGAAAAATCTGTCTTTGTGAAACTTGGTGACTCTTAGTGCCAGCTGGCCATGGGTGCACTCTTCAGTGGGTAATTGAGATTTTCTCCAGGCCACATGGCATTCAGAAGGAAGAAACACTTGCCTAACTGGTGTACGAGAGAATATTTAAGGTATGTGTTGTGTGTTTTGCTTCACTCAGGAAGGCTTCTTCCAGGTGAATGGGTATGTTTGGGAAGACACATTTAAATGGTAGAATAAGCTGGCTATATGCATTGTCAAAAACAAAAGGTTTTTTTTTTGTGTGTGTGTGTTATTACATGAAAAATTGACCTGAAGGGAACCATGAACAGAGATACTGTCCATAAAACCAAAGAAAACAATAAAACTGGGAGTGAACATTGATCTTGAAAGATATGCATGCAGCGGTGTTTCGAGGGAAATGGCCTTTTGTCTGCAACTTTGAAATGCACACAAAAATTAGATGGGTTGGTAGAAGAATAGAAGAGCACAGAAACAAATGATAAAGCCAATGCAACAAAATGTAAATTTAAAGTACAGGTTTTTTTGGTTTGGGGTGTTTTTGTTTTGTTTTGTTTTTTTGTTTTTTGTTTGTTTTTTTTATTTTATTTTATTTTTTTGCTTACCCACTACATGATTCTGTCAATTTTTTAAAAGTTTGAAATGGAGAACTGCACAGGTGATATTGTTTTCATCAGGAAGATGTTGAAATTAGTATCATTCTTAAAGATCCAATGTGTAAGAATCCGATCTATGCTGAATTCCTCCATTCTGATTTCCAGAGTGGAGAAGATTTTGGGAGATGACAGATGTTGTAATATCAAATTATCGTCCTACTTTCTATTTCTGTGTCAGAGGTGGCATAATTGTTAGAGAAAATGAACACATCTGTGATGGTTTGTGTATGCTTGGCCCAGGGAATGGCACTATTTGGAGGTGTATGGACTTGTTAGAATAGGTGTGGCCTTGTTGGAGTAGGTGTGTCACTGTCCGGGTGGGCTTTAAGACCCTACTCCTAGCTGTCTGCAATTGAGTCTTCCACTAGCAGCCTTCAGATGAAGATATAGAACTCTTAGCTCTACCTATACCATACTTGCCTGGATGCTACCATGCTCTTGCCTTGATGATAATGGACTGAACATCTGAACCTGTAAGCCAGCCCCAACTAAATGTTGTCTTTTATAAGACTTGCCTTGGTCATAGTGTCTGTTAACAGCAGTAAAACCCTAACTAAGACAACATCTTTAGGTATTTAATACGTTAAGGTCCTCCCTTCTATACTATTTAGAAAACATAATAAAAAGGCTCCAATCCACATAAATTAGACATAAATACATATATGTGGGATATTTCTTTCTTTTTTGTGGTGCTGAAGATTAACTCTAGTGCTCTTCTATATGTCATGTAAACACTCTGCCTCTGAGCCACACCCTCACACAACAATAGACCTTTGTCACTGTGCTACACAGCTCTGTTAACTCTCTCTCTAAGATACAGCTGTAAAATAGTTTAAGAAAGCTGGCTATCCCACAGAATGTCCCATTGATCTACTTAATCAAAACAAGAAATTGCTTTCACACTAGAAGCTTGAGCAATACACAATTACTCACAGCATGGAGGATAGCCTCTGTGAAGATTAAAGGCCCTACCACATCAATAAATTTTAGGTGCCCATGAGTAGAAGACAAAGAAATTACAGCCCAGGTAAAAGACGAAGTAAAAGATCTGGTAGGGTTTTCCTTCTGGAGGCCTGTCCTAATCTATATGCTAGGTGATACAAATTCCCTATAGTTTGAGCAGAGGCCAAAAATAAGAAAGCACTCTGCAGCATCTATACACCACCATGCTGCTTGGAGCACATGATCGTTATATCCTACAGTGGCAGGGAAATGGCTAGATGGAATTTATAGCAAGCCTATGGGGATAATCACAATGTAGACCTCAAGGACTTAAGAAAGGATAATTATAGGCTTTTAATAAATAATGTGTATGCTTTGGGTCCCGGTATAAATGGAACAAATGGGTGATAGAAAAACAAGTAAGCTTGTGGCTACAACTGTTCATCATGACCTGGGGTCGGTCATTCCCATCAAATTCTAAATGATATTAGCCTAGTAATAAGCTTTTATAAAGAAGTGGTCCAGCACCAGAAAAACAAAGGGACACACATACCTGTTTTAGTAGGTGGGCCAGACACAGGTCATCAACTCTGATTTTACCAGCATTTCTTCCTAAGCACATACTTGCGGTATATAGGTATGATATACTTCTAGCCAGGAGAAAAAGGAAGTGAATAGCCTGAGCTTGGTCCATGGATGGACTGTCATGATAGGCAGGTGTAAGTTGAAAATGAATGACAGTCATATTACTCAGGGTAGCTTTGAAAGATAGTGATGAAGGACTCGGACTGGCCATTCAGGTAACACCATCTTTGGGTCTATGTAAGAGATTAGCTTCTCTGTCATCCACATTTTCCTCTCTCTTTCACAGGTGGTGATTTGAAGATTATTTCTTAACCTGCATCCTGGTAACTAACAGTATGTCAGAATGTTTCTTAATACAATAATACCTATTTTTTCTTTCACTTTTCAATTCCCAAGATCTTTTTATCATTAGGGCTATTACTGTATGTGTTTCTTCTAATCTAGCCTTTATGTTTTAACATTGTTTAAAATATTTTTTTGATAAGCTGAAGGATGGGGAGGCAGGCTACAAAATATAGGCTTCTAGTCATGACATGACTATTTGTACTCATGAACTCAGAGCAGTTGTGCTAATCTACACACAACCTGCACAAGATCAAGCTAGCCAAAATTCCAGCATGGATGGGGTACATAGTATAGTTTACAAAATTCCAGTATAGATGGGGTGGATGGTCTCTAAATGCCACTCCTTACTGGCAAGCTGTTGTCAGTGGATAGTTGGAAGGGGAAGGAGAGTCATTCTTTATCTAGGTTATATCTATTGATATATTCTCCATGAAGTAGGTAATACCAGAAATGCATACACACATGGGAAGCACCAACTAGACTTACTGGACTATAAAAAAAAATCCATAGTTTAGAGGCCGACATTCTGGCAGGGTGATATTAGGGGAGTTGTCAGGAGAAATGGTGGTAAATATGATTACATTTCATTGCATATGTGTTTGAAAATTTTAAGAATAAAGAAAAAATTAAGTAAGTGTCTATTGCAAACCAAATAATTCACTTTTAACTACATCTTCTCATTTTCCCCATACGTACCAAAAAGTAATGACTTTTGTTCTTAGACATTAACCTGGAAGGGCTAATGATATATTAAGAGTTAAAAGCAAACTACAAAATAATGGATAGAGAATATTTACCACCCCACCCCCTTTTTATTATAGGGCTCACTAAGGTTCTTTTTTTTTTTTTTTTTTTTGGTTTTTCGAGACAGGGTTTCTCTGTATAGCCCTGGCTGTCCTGGAACTCACTCTGTAGACCAGGCTGGCCTCGAACTCAGAAATCCGCCTGCCTCTGCCTCCCAAGTGCTGGGATTAAAGGCGTGCGCCACCACTGCCCGGCACTAAGGTTCTTTACAAAGTTCATTTTTAAAATTCCTAGGATGGGGCCCAGGATTTTTGTATTTTTTTTTCAAGTAAAAAACATAGAGGAAGTGCTTTATCCACTATCTGTTTAAACGTGTTGCATAATATAGAGAAAGGTATACACATCAGATTAGCATTGCTTACTCCTGATGGAAGGAACCAGAGGAAACCAGAATGCGACACCATTATTTACAGAGTCCTGTTATTCTTATGAGAATGGCTGTGAATTACTTATGACTTTCCTTTAATCTGCTGGGGGTTTTTTGTTTTTGTTTTTGTTTAGGTTTTTTTGAGATAGGATTTCTCTGTGTAGCCCTGGCTGTCCTGGAACTCACTCTGTAGACCAGGCTGGCCTCGAACTCAGAAATCTGCCTGACTCTGCCTCCCAAGTGCTGGGATTAAATGTATGCACCACCACTGCCTGGCTTAATCTGTTGATTTTTCAAGCCATGTCAAAAACCTTCAAAAATCAGGAGTGACACAAAGCCGTTAGAGGAACAATCGGGAAGAATGTCCTGATTCTTGGCCAAGCCTTTCTTCTCAGCCCCACTAAAACATCAGGCATTTCCCCAAAATAAAGGCAGCCAATCCTGGCTAGTGGTAGATGAGGTTGGCACCTATGGGACTATGAAACAGTTAACAGAGTTTCTATGTTGTTTAAATTTTGGTTCACACCAAAAATAGTTTATACAGGTTGTGTAACAGCTGCTGTTGAAATTATGTCTAATGGAAGGTTTTGATTCACACCAAAAACACTTACATGTGTTTTGAGTGGCTAAAACTTCTGGTTTCCTAGGAACTAACTATACAAGTCTCCCCTGGGGACTCTGAAATCATCCTTCTTACTTTTTTTGCCTGGTTCACTGCCTTGGAAACATTCAAAACAGATTGGCTGATCTGCTTCTAGGCATTGGGATTATGAGACTTGCTTGTCTTTTTATTTAGAAAAAAATGTTTTTCTGATTATGCAAGTAATTACATGCTTACTGTAAGAAATTTGAAAAAGAAAGAAAAGTATAAAAAGAAATAAAATAAGAATCAGTCATAACCCTACTTTTCAGAAGCAAACCAGTGTTAACCTCTTGGCACCGTTACCTTCCAATATCATTTCCAGGCACTTTTTATAGAGCTGAGTTCATTTTTAGATATAGAATTTTATATACTGTTTTTATTATGCAATGTCATGCAAATAAGCAATGTCTAATAAGTTATGCATTTATAATGTCTCATCTTGTTTAAATGAACTCTGTTTTACTTTACAATGTCTTTTTTACTTACATTAAGTCGTTTCTATTGTGAAAATACCACCACAGCTTATACATCCGGGAATAACACTACATCTGCAGGGATGAAGTGATGGCTTGTCAGTTAGGAGTACTTGCTGCTCTTCCAAAGGACTGGGGTTTGCTTCCTAGCACCCACATCAGGTGGCTCACAGCTGCCTCTGACTCCAGCCCCAGAGAATTGAATGCCTTCTTCTGGTCTATGCAGACATCTGCACACATGTTTTGTACACACACAGACATACACATTAATAAAATAAGTTGTAAAGCCTTTTAACTGAAGCCACCGCCCATATCTAACACTGGTGATGGTGTTGGCTCACGGTTGTACTGTAATTACAGATTTAGTTTTTCACCTATGAACTAGCATATAGCTAACATAGTACATTCCTGGATATCTCAACCTCCCCACCAACTAAGGAGGCTGACTTCCAGATAATAGAGGAGAAGGAAACAAATGAAGTCATAGTTTCAGTGACAGAAAGAGATAAATATGCTATCCTAAAGTCCAAAGAGAATGAGCTTTCAGGACAGAGACTACAATGATATCTTTATATAAAGCGAAAAGGTTTATGTAGCTATTCTTGCATTATGCTTTGTTGTTATCTGAAGTGCTTAGTAAAAAAACGTGTACACATTGTTTATTCTGGATGAATGCTGCCAAAAAAATACCTCTTCCTGGTGGGTTGCATGCTGCTAGATAAACTAATGCCAGACATCTCATTAAGACTTTTTTTTCCTTTAAATTGTGTGCCTCTTTCCAACACCAGAGTGATGATGATTGGAAAGATATATACATACATTCCCATTCTACTTCCACTCCTCCAGAGCTTTGTAAATAACAGGACTGTAGTTTTTATTTATTAAAACTTCAAATAAAATTACATCACTTCTGCCTTCCCTTTCCTCCTTTAATCCCTTCCGTGTCCACTCTCTTCAATACTGCCCATATTCCTGTTCTCACTCCCTCACAGATTGAAGGCTGTAGTTGTCTGAAAACAACACTCTCCCTCAAAGCTGCGACTATATGAAGACAAGCATGAAAGAAGGCTTAGCGAAATGTCTCGAGTTTTCAAAGTGAGGATTGGTTCTACACTACGTTGTTCTGCAACCCCTGTGTGAGTATGCTCAGAACTCTCCATAAGATGAGGAAAGAAATGGAGGGAGCCAGAGTGAGAGTGGGATTCAGTGAGGAAGACGGGGAGTCTATGGAAACTGTAGGTAGAAATGAAAAGAACAAATCCAAACAAGCCACATGAACGTCATAGAAAAGATAACATTTAACTTGGTTTTGAGTTAGAATTTTTTCACCTGTAACCCATTTTCTAAAACAATTAGGTAACTGCACAGCCAGTCTTAAAGGATACACTCGAAATGTGGTTTCGTGACCATAATGATTTAGCTGTGGTAAGCAGAAATCCTACTGACTCCTAAGTAATTGAAGAACTCATATTGCACTGACTTAGAAACTGTGCTGCAGTCAATCGCCACCGCCTTTCAGCGCTTGCAGAACACAAAGGTAGGTGAACGTGAGTAACTTCACAGTTTCACAGAAGCCAACCAGACTTTCCACAGATAAAAGCACTACATAGAAAAACAGTTTTTCTAACAGCATACCCGACCCCACCCCCAGCTCTGCTGACTTCCTCAGCAGAACCAGTTATTCTAGCCAGTTTTTCCAAGTCTCTGTCCCAGCCTCTGGCATGTGATACCATGATATTACTGGTCTTTCTCCCCTCTAAAATGACAACTATTTTGAAGTCAAGCCTCTGTCTCATCCAGAAAGGTATAAGGAATATAATAAATACATGGGAACTGAACAAAGGAATAAATATACAAAACTACTGAAACTGGAGCATGGAAATGGACGGCTAAGATCTGGCGTATAGGCTTTTAAAAGCCATTACAGACTTGAGACCGTTCCTTAACCTCTGTGAGTCTCAGCTGCAAACTGAGGATGCCAATGCCAAACTTTCCTACTTCACAATGTGATTGCAACACTTGAAATCAACTGGAAGTAATGCATGTGAAAGTATTCTCAAAACCAAGGGGAACGAAGGCCATCTGTGTTGTGTTGAGAGAGACAGCTAGTGTTGACGGTTGCTTTTCCTGGGTCGCCGTGAGATTAAAACAATGTGATGTATGTCAAACACTTGGCAAGGCACCTGGGATGAAGCCTGAATATTCTCTTGAATGTGAGGGTGAGATTATCTGTGAGCTGGTGTTATGGACTAGACGGCCTTTAAAATCACCATCTGACCTCTGATGTCATGGTAGTCAATGTCTTCATAATCCACGTATATGTACTCATAATCCCCATGTAGCCCCTTTGGAGACCCCTGTTGCCTCCACTGGGTCTAGCATGGTCTTTATTTGTATGTATACATTTGAATTGCATATGAGGATATGTATGTGTTCCTATATGTGCATGTGTCTGTGTGTAAGTAGACGTGACTTTTTATGAATGCCGAGTGCTATATTGTACTGAGTATGATGACAGTCCCAACTAAAGTATACCTATCTCTATGTTTATCTATGGAAATGTGTATGTGGCTTGTTATGTTTATATGTACATGCATGTTTGTGTGTATAAACATACACTGTGTACATACATAAATATATAAAATAGTAATACGCATATTTGTGCTTGTACATGTATCTTGGCAGGAATTTGTTACCCTGCCTTATTTGAAGGCAAGGATGAACAGAAGCTGTTAGCCCTACTGGGTCCAGGGTTAGAGAAGGCCACAGGCTAAAGCCGTGTTAATGGGACTCTCTGGGTATATACTGTAATATCAGAATGAAGGTCAAGCAGGCAGGGCTAGGAGGGGATAGATCTTCATGGCACAGATAGACATGGTAGCTGAGGCAATATGAGTATGAAGGAGGGGGCAAAAAAATGAGGATTGGAATGTCAGGATCTGTGATACAAGAAGGAAAAATTACAACCCGGCGAGGATCCTGTGCACAGGAAAAAAAATTGCTTTGCCCTGGAGCCTTCTGCTGAAGAACGTGGAGAAATGGGACACGCAACAATGCGAAGGAGAGCAAACAGTCAAGAGACCTATGTGCGGCATTTGTTAATTCCTTCAGAGTCTCATCAAGGGTCACTCAGAGTCCAAACTCAGTGCTAAAGAAAGTCAACTTGACATTAAAGATACAAGAAACCCCACACATTTTGATGGAATGCTGTCCCAAAATGCAAACGCAGAAGAAAACTTCAGGAGCCAGAGATTCAAATAGACCAATTCTCCCTTCCCCTGAGTTGGTCCGTGGATGACCTCACTGTGTTCATCTTATTTCAGAGAACCACAAACCCTAGCGAGAAGCTGAAGCCTTTAGTGAACTGCTAACCCAAGATATTTTTTATCTTCTTTGTTTTAGATTTTCCGTGACACTCAAGAGAAAGAGAGCTCAGAGGATGATCAAGCGATGTAAGAAATCTTACATTTGCTTTTTCTTATTGTGTCACTTTGGAGGACGAAAAAGCTGGTGGCAAGGTGCTCTGTGAAGAAAAGGCTAATTTCTTCATCTCTTTCATACAGCCTTTTTTCCCAAACAAAACTGATATTTGGCTTCTTCCTCACTTGAGACTAAGAGTGGAGACATAGGCAAGTCCCTTTCTAACAGAGGCAAATGGGTTCTAATTCAAATGGCTCACAATCTATGTATGCTAGATTACTTCTAAAAGAAGACAACAACACATAATACCCAGCAGGTTCATTTGCAGTGTGACTGGGGTGTTCCCATCCTCGAGTAGAAGAGGCTATTTTCTTTCTCTCCTTTCCTTCCTTCCTTTTTTAAAAATTGAACTTTTTTGGAGACAGAATTTCTCTGTGTAGGCCTGTCTGTCCTTGAACTCACTCTGTAGAGCAGGCTGGCCTGGAACTCGCAGAGATCCACCTCTCTCTCTCTCTCTCTCTCTCTCTCTCTCTCTCTCTCTCTCTCTCGTGCTGGGATGAAAGGTGGGAGTGACCACACCTGGCAGAAGAGGCTGTTTTTGATACAGGCTAGTCCTGGGATTGGTTGGACAAATAGGATGCAACAAGGAATAAGCTGAGACTAGAGCTGAAAAGATCCTGATGGATTTTGTGTTGGACCTCTGTGCAAGTTTCCTGATGGAAAGAACAGCTACATGGGAGAAAACTGAGACATGTTATCCAACAAGCAGGGCCAAGAGGCAAGACATGTGTGACACTACTTTGGCCCCTCTAATCTCAGATGACATATATGAGGCATTTTTTTCAATTGTCTCAGTTTGAGTGTATAACAAACAAGCTAGTGACAGCACTCTCTGAAAAAGAGTGCGTATGGTCTGAGTTTCTGGACCATGAGATGAACAAATGGATTTTATTTTGTCACTCTCTGCAGAACCCTTGCAACTGCTAAAGAGAGAGCGACCTTTGTGCTAGTCCTTGCTTTTATTATTTTAACTGTTTTTTTAAAAAAGATTGTTTATAATTGTATGTGCACGAGGGTTTTGCTCATCAGTGTGTTTGTGCAGCAGGTACACACCTGCTGCCCTCAGGGGTCAGGAGAGGTCACTGAATCGTCTGGAATCGGAGTTATAAATGATGGTGAGTCACCATGCAGGTGTTAAGGAACTGAACCCATGTCTTCTGGAGAGAAACAAGGGTTCTTTCTTAACTGCTGAGTTATCTCTCCAGACTACTCTATGCTCTTCCCAAGTAATCAAAAATCAGATATCTCAAAATACTCTTTGAAATGTTCAGTTCAGTGAATTATGTTTACTCCATGTTAGGACTATTAAAAACAGTATGTTACTCTGTTACATACATGAAAGATTCCAACTCAGCTAACCCTTCAACAACTGTCTTTAAATAAATAATGTTATTTTCATTTTACAGTGGAGAACATTGTGATGCAATCCATTAGTCCAGCTATGAGATACATGCAGGAAGTAGGCCACTGAGATCATGTATTTGAAGAACATAACTTGTCTCTGGCTTCTTGCTGTCACTCTGTGCTTCTTATCTCTCATAAAGAAAATGACTTCTGTCTTCCTTGCCTTTCTGTGATAATGCTTGTGCCTACCACACAGACTTAAGAGAAGTGGAGGCACTTAAGCACGGATTTAAATCTCTGAAACTAGGAGGTCGGATCTATGCTCTATTACTTTATTACCTCAGTTATTTTGTCACAGAGACAAAAAAATCTAACACATACACACACATACCACCGTATGCATTACCTTATGTATTAGAAGTGGCTAATCCTGGTTCTCATGGTATAAATACTATGGTATAGTGAAGATGTAGACAGAGTTTAGGGAAGGAAAGGGCCTTCTCACCTCTCATCCTCTGACCTCCAGTCTCATCACTCCAGGTGTCCAATGGAAAATTCCTTTTTCTACCATCTGAATATAAACCAAACCCATAGTTACATTGGTGCAGGAAACTATTGATGTACAATTTCTTAAATAAGTCAGACAGAATTCAAGTGCTATGTACACTTAGGAGATAAGTCTAAGCATATCACATAGCAGTGCTGCTTTACAACTGCTAAACATTAGAAACACTCAGGATGTCTATCACAGTTAAGACAGACAAATTGTGCTGTATAATATAATAGAATACTATACAACAATCAAAACGAGCCAATCACAGACTTCTACAATAGCACAGAGGAGTTCCTCAAAACTATGTGGGAAAGGAGGTAATCACAACGAAATGCATACAACAAATTACAAGTGTGGAAGTTTGAACCTGTATCAATTAGAATTAGATGGTTTAGGGATGCTTATTCGGAAGCTAAACTCACAAAGGAAAACAAGGAAATTGGGTGGAAGGAGGAATGTCACGAGTGGAACAGAACTGTGGAGAGGTGAGATTCTTACATTGTTCTTTTCTTGTCCAGGTCCGTCATTACAGAGGTGAGAACCTTACAAACATTTCTGTTGTTTTGTAGACAAGGTCTTGCTGTGCAGCACAGGCCGGCTTTAACATCAAAGTCTTCCTGCCTCTTGCTCTTGAATGTTGAGATTACAGGCTTGTAATTCTACGCCTGAATATCACCCCGCAACTTTTATGCCAAACGTCTTTTGGGTTAAATATTAAATGTTTTTGTTATTTAAAGAATTATTACACTGACTACATTTCTGTTTTATTACAAGTCCTAAAAGTCATTTTTAACTATCACAGTGTCAGTATTTTAATTAATCCTGCTGATACCACAGCATGAGCTATCACTACGTAAAATTACCAGAGAACAATCGCGATCTTAAATTGCACTCAGAAGATTTAAAGAGCAAAAATTTGTATATATACTATGTATATTTCTACCATACTGCCTGCACTTTTTATGAACCTATTTCTAAGTGCAATCATTTCAGTTGCAGCATGTTTTAATTGGAGACCGTTGTTTATAATTTCAGAGTTTCATGGATTAATCTATATCACATAAATGAAAGTTTTTCTGCAGACCAATATCACACATTTAGACAGTATAATTGCTAGAAGTCCAGGCTCAGTTCATGCCTTCTTGAAAAAGTTCAGATGGTGCTGTCTTCAATACCATTTGTGATTGTGCCACTGAGTTGAAAACTGGCAGAAACTCTCAGAGAAAATAGCAGGGGCTTCTGGAAATTCTTTTCCCCCATAAAAGCAATGAGAATTCTATCAAAAGAGGTCAAAGTTGCATTGTTTTGTTTTGTTTTTTAATTTTAGAATTTAACCAAAGACTGGTAATAAACACAAAAATGTTGATTTTTTTTGAAGAACAATGGGTGTAGTTGCACTTTGAGTTTGACATTTTCCTTTTCCTCAACCCCATGGTAGGCTTTAAAACAGACCATCTTAACATGTCTGTGAAAATCAGCACCCCAACAGCCCCAACAACCTCCCAGTGAGATGGGGGACGAATTTTCACTCTCTGCAAAGTTCCAAATTCAGTTAACTGCTATGATTACCATGTCTGGAAGTTCCCTGGAAAATTACTTCCCCAAGGCCTATCTTTATTCGACTTGACTCTGAGTTTATTCAGTGTGAAAAGACTTTTCCCTAGAAGGATTGTCAAAAACAATCAGTGGCAATAGCTTAACACAGCAGCAGCCTGGGGCTGTTCAAAACACTTGGGACAGAAACGAGCTATCAAAAATCTTAAAATGAAAAGCCAGAGAATGAGATGTTCAAAGTTTTTGTTTGTTTGTTTGGTTTGGTTTGGTCTTTTGTTTGTTTTGTTGCTTGTTTTTTTAAGTATCGACATAATCCTTTGTAGGTCATTCATACGTGTAGGGCAGTGTGCCTGCTCAGAACTGCATTTTTGACGTAAAGAAATGCAAAGTAATAGAATTAACGTTAAGAAGAATTTAGTAATAGGCTTGCTTAGGAGACTTTAAGCCACACAAGCAAAACTTAAGGAGCACTGCCCCGGAAGATAAGTAACTTGCTAACCAGGCCTGTTAGAGATAAGGGAGACTTTAGGATGGTAGGATGTAAATGATTGTTCACCCAAACTGATAACCTTTAGGCCCCATTCCTATGAGATAGGAGACAACCCTGACTTAAAACCAGCCATTAGGTCCATCTCCATATCAAAGAGCATGTTTCTATCAAGGGGCCTAAAAACCAGATCTCTTCTTGAAAATGGTAGTTCAACCAGGTGGGCAAGATAAGATTGGGTAGCAACTGCTTGTAAAGAAGAGAGAGCTGGTGTACTTAAAGTAATGCTGGCAATAGTCAGTATCTTTGCTGTGTAAGTTTCCAGTCTGCCTTAGTGGCCAGACTTGCTGGCGCCTGTCCCTGTTTAAATTGTTCAAACTGTAACGTGGGGCCAGGACCTGAAAGAGAATTAAGGATAATAGTGTTTGTGGAATGCATATGTCTAAGGTGTATAAAAGTTAGCACAATATATTCTATGCTGTCTCCTCTTTGAGCATTAGTCAAAGCTAGGCATACAATACTATTAAAGAGCTTTTCCTTATATTAATCTCTAAGTGTGCCGAGTGATTTCTTCCTGGGAAGGCATATTATTTGTATAACACATCTACCCAGGAAAACCCAGAGAAGAGTCTAGCTTTTCAACCCTAGCTGACCTTGAGGCTCTGTTTAAGTAGGGACTGATGTCTAAACTGAATTAGCAGTTGTCTTTCTGAGTGGCAATGCAGGTCCCAACCTCCACACACGTCCCCTGGCAAAGGCTAGGAGAGTTGTTGCTTTGGGATATTTAAGGAAATAGTTCTCCAAAAACTACCTGATCAATAAGTTGAAAGAGCAAATATTTTATTGGCCTCACATTGCAAAGAAGAAAACCTTAAAGATTTAGGTCACAAAAGTCAATAAATAAACAATAGCAAAACACAGTAAGTCTTTTGGATGTTGTCACAATACATTACTTCCAAAGTTGTAAATTACACTCTTTAAAACATTTCTTTTTCAACAAAAAATATGATACATAAAAATAGACCACATAGAAACTATGACCAATAATACATAGGCTAAAAAGCAAAAAGGCAGTGAAATGAAGCTATCTTTAAAGTAGTCCAGGCCATTGAAGTTAGACAAGAACTCTTTGAAATATATCAAGGGGGAGCTAGAGAGATGGCTTAGTGGTTAAGAGGACTGATTGTGCCACTTGGCCCTTCTTGCTGGGGCAGACTCATAGCTGGTCTGCTCCTGAGAAATCACCATATTCAGACCCATCCCAGAGGATCTGCTTCACTCAGAGCAGTTGAGGATCCACTGCACCCAGAGCAGTGGACTCCTAGTGGGTCTGCTTCAGTGAAGACACCATACCCTGACCCATTGGCATGGATTCCTTCCCTTCTGAGAGGATGCACTAAACAGACCTTGGACACTTACCTCTGCAACTAATCTCACAATACCCAGAGGAAGCTGGACTCCCAGGAGATCTAACACACCCAGGATCATAGGATTACAGGATCCCAGAGGCAGCCTGACTCCCAGGAGCTCTGACATCCAGGATCACTGGATCACAGAGATGGCTGGACTCTGAGGAGCTCTGACACAACCAAGATAACAGGAAAGACAGGCTCTAGTCAGAGACAGTAAATACAGGTAGCACTAGAGATAACCAGATGGTGAAAGGCAAGCATAAAAATGTAAGTTACAGAAATAAGGTTACTTGGCACCATCAGAACCCAATTCTCCCACCATAGCAAGTCCTGGATACCACATTACACTGGAAGGGCAAGATTCAGATTTAAAATCACTTCTCATGATGATGATAGAAGACTTTAGGAAGGACATAAATAACTCCCTTAAAGAAATACAGGACAACACAGACAAACAGACGAAGCCCTTAAAGAGGAAACACAAAAATCCCTTAAAGAATTACAGGAAAACAGAACCAAACAGGTGAAGGAATTGAACAAAACCATTCAGGATCTAAAAATGGAAGCAGAAACAATAAAAAAAAAAATAACAAAGGGAGACTACCCTGGAAATAGAAAACCTAGGAAAGAGATCAGGAGTTACTGATGCAAGCTTCAACAACAGAATACGATAGAAGAGAGAATCTCATGTGCAGAAGATACCATAGAAAACATTGACATAACTGTCAAAGAACATGCAAAATGCAAAAAGCTCCTAACCCAAAACATCCAGGAAATCCAGGACACAATGAGAAGACCAAACCTAAGGATAATAGGTATAGAAGAAAGTGAAGATTCTCAACTTAAAGGGCCAGTTAATATCTTCAACAAAATTATAGAAGAAAACTTCCCTAACCTAAAGAAAGACATGCCCATGAAAATACAAGAAGCCTACAGAACTCAAAATAGACTAGACCAGAAAAAAAATCCTCTCATCACATAATAATCAAAACACCAAATGCACAAAACAAAGAAAAAATATTAAAAAAAAAAAACAGTAAGGGGAAAAGGTCAAGTAACTTATAAAGTCAGACCTATCAGAATTACACAAGACTTCTCACCAGAGACTATGAAAGCCAGAAGATCTTGGACAGATGTCATACAGACCCTAAGAGAACACAAATGCCAGCCAGGCTACTATATCCAGCAAAATTCTCAATTACCATGGATGGAGAAACCAAGGTATTCCATGACAAAACCAAATTTACACAATATCTTTCCATAAATCCATCCCTACAAAGGATAATAAATGGAAAACTCCAACACAAGGAGGGAAACTACACCCTAAAAAAGGCAAGAAACTAATCTTCTTCCAACAAACTCAAAAGAAGATAGCCACAGAGACATAATTCCACCTCTAATAACAAAAATAACAGAAAGCAACAATCATTTTTCTTTAATATATCTTAACATCAGTGGACTCAATTCCCCCAATAAAAAGACACAAACTAATGGACTGGATATATAAACAGGATCCAGCATTTTGCTGCATATAGAAAATGCACCTTAATGACAAAGACAGACACTACCTCAGAGTAAAAGGCTGGAAAACACTTTTTCCAAGCAAATGGTTCCAAGAAACAAGTTGGAGTAGCCATTCTAATATTGAATAAAATAGACTGAACCAAAAGTTAACAAAAAAGATAAGGAAGGACACTTCATACTCATCAAAGGAAAAATCTACAAAGGTGAATTCTCAATGATTGTTGCTTCCTGTTATTTTTGTTATTAGAGGTGGAATTATGTTTCTGTGGCTATCTTCTTTTGAGTTTATTGGAAGAAGATTAATTTCTTGCCTTTTCTAGAATGTAGTTTCCCTCCTTGTGTTGGAGTTTTCCATTTATTATCCTTTGTAGGGCTAGATTTGTGGAAAGATATCTATGCTCCAAATGCAAGGACATCCACATTCATAAAAGAAACTTTACTAAAGCTCAAAGCACACATTGCATCCCACACAATAATAGTGGGAGACTTCAACACCCCGCTCTCAGCAATGGACAGATCATGGAAACGGAAACTAAACAAAGACACAGTGAAACTAAGAGAACTTATGAACCAAGTGGATTTAGTAGATATCTATATAACATTTCATCCTAAAACAAAAAAATATACCTTCTTCTCAGCACCTCATGTTATCCTTTCCAAAATTGACAATATAATTGGCCACAAAACAGGCCTCGACAGATACAAGAAGATTGAAATAATCCCATGCATCCTATCAGATCACCACGACTAAGACTGGTCTTCAATAAAAATAAAAACAACAGAAATGTCCTTCAAACAGAGGAATGGATACAGAAAATGTGGTACATTTTCACAATGGAGTACTACTCAGCAATTAAAAACAATGAATTCAAGAAATTCTTAGGTAAATGGATGGAACTAGAAAATATCATCCTGAATGAGGTAACCCAATCACAAAAGAACACACATGGTATACACTTACTAATACGTGGGTATTAGCCCAAAAGCTCACAATACCTAAGATACGACTCACAGACCACATGAAGCTCATGAAGAAAGAAGACCAAAGTGTGGGTGCTTCAGTCCTTCTTAGGAAGAGTAACAAAATACTCATGGGAGCAAGTAAGGAGACAAAGTGTGAAGCAGATACTGGAGGAGTGGCCATCTGGAGACTGCCCTACCTGGGGATCCATCCCATGTGCAGTTACCAAATGCAAACATTCTTGTGGATGCCAGGAAGTGCATGCTGACAGGAGCCTGATATAGCTGTCTCCTGAGAGGCTCTGCCAGAGGTGAATGCTCTCAGCTAACCATTGAACTGATCATGGGGTTCTCAATGGAGGAGTTAGAGAGAAGACTAAAGGAGTTGAAAGGGTTTGCGGCCCCATGGGAAGAGTGACAATACCAACCATCCAGAGCTCCCAGGGTCTAAACCGCCAGCCTGGGAACAGGATTGGAGGGACCCATGGGTCTAGCTGTATATGTAGTAGATGATGGCCTTGTCAGGCATAGGTGGGAGAGGAGATCCTTGGTCCTGTGAAGGCTGGATGCTTCAGTGTGGGAGAATTCGAGGGCAGGGAGGGAGAAGTGGGTGGATACGAGTGGGGGCACACTCTTATAGTAGTAGCAGGAGGGGACAAAGGATAAGGGGTTTCTGGGGTGGGGGATGGGGAAAAGGGATAATATCTGAAATGTAAATAAATAAAATATCCAATAAAAAATAAGCACTGACTGCTCTTCAGGAGGTCCTGAGTTCAATTCCTAGCAACCACATGGTGGCTCACAACCATCTGTAATGGGATACGATGCCCTCTTCTGGTGTGCCTGAAGACAGCTACAGTGTATTCATATACATAAAACAAATAAATATAACTTTTAAAAAATACATTAAAGGAACTAATAAGGGACACTGGAAAGGACTCCTGAAAAGGAAGCAGGAGTTGATTTTGTTGAATTACTATGAATTTAGATGTGTATGTGAGGTACATCACATACAGAAAAATGAAGTATAGGACCAAATTCATTAAGTGTAGCTCTAGAAATGATTTTATGCTATGAGTGCGGTAGCACAATTAGTTTAAGTCCTGTCACTATTTGTGTGGTCTGTTTGTGAAGCAAGTAGACAGTAGCTAAGGCATTGTGAAACAGTTCTTAATTCCTTTCTGCAAACAATGTCAAAGATATTTTCAGTCTCCAGAACTTGAGCACAGTGTGCTTTAGAATTCATTGCATTGTGTTTGGAAGAAAAAAAAAAATCAAAGTTCCCCTGAGTAAAGTAGAGCTTTTGGGTGCAGGATTTGTTTGGGTTGAGCCCATGCTAAAAGACTTGAAGTTAAATTGGCTATTCAGAAAGAGGTGATGAATGCTGTTATCCTTCAGTAAGTATTTGTGCTGGACTATGTCATTTTGTTCCAAATGTGCTAGAGACTGCCATAGAACAAAAAGCTAAGGATTATTAGAAGACTATGATTGAGGTCAGGCAGAAGATGGGACAAAAATAAAGATCTACTATCTGGAACGGCTGATTCTGAATTTGGAATGCATCAAAATACACTTCATATCAAAGAAATTCATGATGGGCCGTATTGTTATTATTCTTCAAAACAATATGTTCTAAAGATAGAATTTCTCCAGTGTATAGTTCCCTCTAGATACAAAACATCCAAAAGATTGATCTCTCAGGATATCCATAGCAATACATACAATTCCAAAAACACTTTTTCCCCTGTAGAAATTGTTCTAACATGGAAGGATAATAATATCTGTCAATCTGTATTCAAAACTGGTGCACACCACACCACACACACACACACACACACACTGGTACCAAGCCTGAGGAATATGAACTAAGTATGTATGAGCGTTCGAGATACCATTTATCACATAGATACCAATAAGTTGCAGATATTGATGTAAGTAATTTCTGGAGTCATCCTGTCGATAGTCCATGCCATCCCAAATATCTGGAAGAATTTATTGTGAAGAGACGCTGGACAGTCAAGATCTAAAATGTAGTAGATCTTTCGGAATGCTGTTTTAGAAGTGTAACATGGAGGAAGTCTGGGTACAATAAGCATCTGAAATAAATGCAAAATTTTGAAGCTTTCTGCACCCTGTGGTCCCAGTGCTAGGGTTTGATTTGGTAAACTGTAACTTAAATGGTGATCATGTTAATAAAATGAATTCAGGGTTTCAGATGTGGTATTAATCAAAAAGAGCTAGAATTGTACTGGATCAACATTATATGAAGTGAAAACTAAAAGGGCTTACAGAACAATTGGATCTAGATGAATAAAGATATACCAAGGTTTCTTTGAGGATCGTGAAGATGAGGCAAATAGAAAAAAATGTCAGTAGTTACAGAGATTCAGCTCTCCCTGTAGGATGTGACACAGAACATGGAAACAAGCCTTGAGTTAGGCCAGGTTGAAATGCTAAGGAACCCTCAGATTTCCCAAGATGCCACTAGTGAAGAGGGTGCATCTATGATGACATAATGAGGTCATGCTGTAGACTGTGTAACTGTGGGCATAGGAAGTTGGAGAAAAATTAACCATTAATACGTATTCCATGTGTTTCTCCATATTTTGAGAATAGAAATTTTAGTTTGAAACCTGAATAAATATGACAATTTAGAAACCTAAGATATTACTATTTCTTCATTCAAATCACTGAAAAACTTTGGCAAGTCTGAAATTATAAATAGCAAAAGATTAGAAAATGTATTGATGATATTTAGACCACTTTATGTATTCAGTTTTTTATTGTGATCATCAATATATAAAGTACTATGGAATTTTCAAACACAATGGTGCTAGTAAATGCTTAAAAGTTGTGAATCCTAGGGCATTAACTGAATTCACACATAAAACAAGCTTTTACATTTGTTTTACATTGATTGCTTTGTGAGCATATGAAAGGTATGCATAAAGAATGATTTTTTAATATAAACTTGTTATGCATATTGATCCACTTTAGATCAATTTTATGCCCTTTGGGGCAGGGAATTTATGTTTCATCTTATCATTGGATATTTATGAGCTGTGTCAATTATTTTCTTCATAATATTAATATCTTCAAGATATGGAAGTTATATGTATAGAACTAAGGAGAAGTATGAGAATGATATTTCTTTCTATGTTGATATGAACTACATCAGTAAAGATGGAAAAAGAATGAAAGGTGGACCAAGTGGAAATTCTAAAATAATTCTAATTGAAAAAATTTAAAACTGAACAGAAGACTTCAAAGTAGACATGAGTGAATGGAAGACAGAAGAGTCAGTGTACTTGAATATAAAGCAATTGAGATTACCATTTGATCATATGTGAAGATCCAAAAGACAAAAACCAGACGAAAATCTAACAGTCTCAGGGGAGTGGGCTGTGTTAAAGTTCATTAGCCACGTAAGTATATGTACAATGCAAGTCCAAAAGGGGGGAAAAGGGGGCAAAAATGCATGAAAATAGCATCTCAAATTCCCAAATGTGATCAAAAATCTTAATCTACACATTGACGAAACCCAGCTCAAACTGTTAGTAGTCAATACCAAAGATATACTTTTGAAAGCAGAAAGGGAATACAGACATTTTACTGGAGGGCAGAAGGTAATAGAATGCCAGATCAAATCACTGAAAACCAAAATAAACAAAAATATATCCAGCAAAAAGTGGCCTTGGAAAATAAAAAGTAAATGAGCACATTTTCAGGTTGACAAAAAGCGACATCATTCTTGACTAGCAAATCTGCCCTATAAGAAATGTTAAGGTGAGCTGGAGAGTTGAATGCACTTGTTCTTCTTGCAGATGACCTGGGCTTGGTTCATAGCACCCACGTGGTAGTCAACAACCATCTGTAACTTCAGTTCTAGGGGATCTAGCACCTCTTCTGGCCTGTGTGGGTACTGCATTCACTTGGTGCACAAACAGCCAGGAAAAACACACTTAGAGAAAAAAAGGTTAAAAGAAATTTCTTAAATGTCAATGGAATCCTTAAAACTAAGATGGAGAAAAAACACTGACCAATAATTTGAATAGATTTATTTTTGGTTTTGGCTTTGTTTTTTTCCCGTTTATTTAAAATATATCTGCATAAACCAGTAAGTAAGAAATCCATGTAAGAATATTGCTAATTAATGCAAACTTTGTATATACTTGATAGCAGAATGAAAGAATGGAAGGAGATTGAGCTTTATAGAGGCATCTTAAAAAATAAATTGATTGATATTAATACAAATGAGATTGTTACAAATTAAAAATTTGACTTTCATTCCTAGAACAAAAATGAAAGGAACCCACAAAATAGGAGAAAAAAGTTGAAAATTGTATTTTTGGTAAAAAAAAATTCTAGTATCTATATTAGTAAGCCTTTATTGTTAAAATTATATTTTTTTAGAATTTCATAGTAAGTACTGTGTTGTGTCATTTGTAACCATCCCTCTCTCCTCTGCAACTCATTTTGTTTCCCCTCTGTTCCTTCCCTCTAAAATGTATCAGCCCTTTTCTCCATGGCCTATGTTACCACTGAAGGTCATGCAGATGTCTGTGGTCCATGCTGTCACCTGTACCATGTTGATGTACGTGCACTGTGATGCCGCATGGGACCATGCAAATGTGTGTTGTCTGCACTGTAACCTGAGGCCCTGTTGATGTCTATGATCCATGCTACTGCCAAGGGGCCATGTCTGCGTCCCTGGGCCTACAAGACCTGGGGGTTGTGTTCATGTTCCTGGCTTGTGTTACCACCGAAGGCTATGTCTGTGGCCTGTGCTACTGCCTGAAGCCATGTTGATGTCTGTGGTCCAGGCTGGCGCTGGGGACCCCATTCGTGTCCATGGCCAGTATTACTACCAGAAACCATATTGAAGTCCATGACACATGTTGATGCTGGAAGCCAAGTAGATGTCCATGATCCCTGCTGTTGTCAGATACCATGTAGAAGTCCAGGATCCGTGCTCCTGCTGACTGTAAAGAACAAGGAAGCTTCTTCTCCAGTGTTATAGATGACTGCAGACTCACAGTTGATTAAGAGAGACATAGAAGGCTTCTGTAACAGCTTCGGTGACAATTCCTACCCCACTCCCCAAATGTAACAACCTAGACAGGAAACCATTGAAAAGAACTCTTAAAAATTGTAATGAGGATGCCGAAGTATAGCTCTCCACACTAGAAGGCTATTGGCAGGAGTCGGGATGAGGAAGGACTTATTTTTCTGTAAAGGACTGGCCACTGGGAGTTTGACCATGCTCAGATGACTATATGGATGGATACAAATTGGACTTTTTACAAGTCTTTTTTAGGGGAGAACAAAAGAGCAGAGATGTACCTGGGAGGACTGGGAAGTAAGGGTGATCAGGGTGCACTACATGAATTTCCTAAATAATCAATAAAAATACTACATTAAAAAATTTAAATGTATGGTCTCTTTTCTTTATTTTGTTATCTATCTATCTATCCACATATATATTATATAATATATATAGTATGTATATTGCATCTATTTAATGTTGCTTGTTAGTGTCTTAAAATGGCAATGAAAAGACAAATAACCTGATTTTAAAATTGAGCCAAATATTGAAAAGACTCCTCAATAGAAAATTCACAAATGAGACATAAATACATGAAAACATCCACTATTTAATTGCTAATTAATCATTATGGGATGGGTAGCGATAACTGCAGTGAGCCGGTTGGTGGTGGTGCATGCCTTTAATCCCAGCACTTGAGAGGCAGAGGCAGGAGGATTTCTATGAATTCTAAGCTGGCCTGGTCAACAGACAAAGTTCCAGGACAGCCAAGGCTACACAGAGATATCCTGTAATGAAAAATCCAAACCAACCAACCAACCAACCAACCAACCAACCAACCAACCAAAACAAAAACTCCCAAACCAGCCAACCAAACCAAACACCCACAGTGAAATGGGTGTGGGTATGCACTCCACACCCACTAGAATCACTACAATTAAAAGGTTAATAGCAAGTGCTAGTTAGGATGTGGAAAAACTAGAACCTCTTGTAGTTTCTCAAAAAGTTTGTTATAAAGCAGTCTGGTGGCCCAGTAAGTCAAGTCCTAAATATGTGTAACAAAAGAAATTAAAATATTTGTTGACACTAAAACATATAATGTATGTCCATAGTAGATTTATTTATAATAGATAATGTCATATGTCCATGTACTAATCAAGATACAAATACAACCTGTAATACTCATCTGATGGAATAATACTTAGCCACGGAAGGAAGTGCTGACACACACCAGGAGGATAAACCCTGAAACCACTGTGCTAAGAGAAAGAGACCAATGACTAATGACGTAAAAACCACATGTTTTATGATTCCACTTATGAGTTAGCCACAATAAGCAACTCTATAAAGGCAGAGTGAAATTAGCAATTGCTTATAGTTGGGCCAGATAACAATGCTAATGGTACAAGCTTTATTTTATGGGAAAGAAAAATGTTTTAAAATTGTGATGATAACTATATAAGCCTGAATGTAGAAAACCCATCAAATTGTTCACTTTTATTAAAGGGTGAAGTTAGTAATATGTTGGTTTTATTTCAATTAACAAATATAATTACATATGCAGACATATTGTTCACTTTTATTAAAAGGTAGAGTTTGTAATATGTTGATTTTATTTCAATAAACAAATATAATTACACATGCAGAAATATTAGTGAGTGTAGGTTTTTTTTTTTTCTGGAACGTTCAAAATAAAGTCAGGGTCTTAGAGAGTGAGGCCTAGAAGACTGTAGAACTGACTCTGATCACTTAAGCTGAGTCTAGCCTACCACCACAAAAATAGGCTAATTGCCAACTATAGAGGACAAGTAGGGCACAGAATCTCATCAAAAAGGGAGGAGTACATCTTGTCACAGAACTGTAAATCTCAATTCCCCACTGAACCTGGCATTATGGAGTCTTTTGGCTTTACATGGTCAGCCAAGCTATTTACCTAGTAAAGTACAGAGGGTCCTATTTTACCAGTGGGGCTAAGGCTTAAAGGCTGGTGCTGTGCCAGGATTAGCTGTATGTCGTGGCATAGAGGAAACCAGGGTTCAGCCAAGCCCAGGATGAGCTAGGATTTAGATCTCAGTTGTCTCTCTCATGTGCTTTGGGGAAGATACAATGTTTTTGATTTCGACTTTTCATTTAAAAAATTACTCCTAGGTCTGCTTGGGCATTCAAGAAGCTGAGACTAGATATGCTGAGTGCCAAGGGGGAGACCCACATACTATTGTTCTGCTAAAAGAATATAATAATAAAATGGCTCCTAATAACATTCTGCTATACTCATCAGTGTCTCACTCAGCCATCGTCAGAGAAGCGTCCTCCTGCAGCAGATGGGAACAAATACAGAGACCCACAGCTGGACAATGTGCAGAGAGTGAGAGATCTTGGAACACTCACCCCTAAATGGAATGTCTTCACCAAGTCCCTCCCCTCCAGGCTCAGGAAACTCTGTGGAAGAGGAGATGCAAAGATTGTAAGGAGCCAGATGGGACAGAAGATACAAAGGAAACAAGGCTCTTGAGAAACAATAGGACTGACACAATGTAAACTCACAGAGACCATCACTGTAGCACAGGGCCTGCACAGCCACAAGCTAGATAGGGTCCCAACACTGAAAGGAGGGAAGTGGACATGATCTCCCATCCCTAACCCACCAGCTATCTCCAATTGACATCCACTTGCAAAGGGTCAATCAGTTTTCTCAAGGGAGTCTCACTGGGTACACAAACCACACTTACGGTCAGGCTCTATTCTTAGCTGTAGAAGCCAACTCAAAATGAACTCAATGGTATTTTTAGAGGGTGGGTGGGGTTTTTGTTTGTTTGTTTGTTGGTTGGTTTTGTGTTTTTAACCTTACTGGCCTTTCAATTAAATATTATGGTTTCCAATGATAATAATAACAATGAACTTTCTATATAAGAAGTTCTCTGGGAAACGAGAGGAAGTTTTTAAGCTAGAATCTATGAGATCAGAAAGACAAAAACATTACAATTTGTTTTGCTAAGAAAGATCCTTGGAGTTGGGAGATTAGTGTTCCTGTGTAGCCATGCACACTCTTGAAAGCTCTGGTAACTTTCTCAACCTGGTTGCATATAAATACATAATGCAGTCTGAAGAGATTAGAGCAATTTTCTCCCATCACATTTCTGGAAATTCTAGAATATTGCTATCAACTAACTTTTGTCTTCTTTGAACTCATTTAAAGCCCCCAGCCATATGTGACTACTGAGTTTGGAAGCAGGACCTATAATTGTGTTGAAGCTCAAGGTTAGATGTAGCTTGAGTCTGAAAACTTAGTAACACAGGATTTATGTGCTTATTTTAAAAAGGAATATGATATACTGTGTCTCCTTCATATGTGCTCAAAGGAAAAGCCATGTGAACACAACAGTAAGAAGGTAGCCATGCATAAGCTGGGAAGAGAGTCCTCAACAGAAACAAATCATTAGAACATCTTGATCTTGGATTTCTTGCTCCCATAATTGTGAGAAATCAATTTCAGTTCACACCCAATCTGTGATATTTTGTATGGCAGCCCTTGCAGGCTAATAAAAGTGTAGTAAAAATATATCAGTCTGTAAACTTTTATTCACTTAATTTTTAAGTTTAAAAGCTCCAATAAAAATCATGGATACATTTATATGTGTCATATGAAAGAAGTGTTAAAGACCAGTGATGTGTGAAGTTCTTCTGCCAGATAAGTTCATTTTTAGAAAGATCAGTGAATAAAGACGTCTCTTTTCCTATCAGCTTAAATGAAGAACAAAAGACTATTTCAGGGTATGTTGCCCTAAATGAATGAATAACTAAGACTATATTCAAGGGAAAGAGTATAAACCCAGACCTTATCCAGCAATAAAGGCATGTGAATTTGTATCACTTTTCCTTACTTTTTCTTGTTCTGACACATATCTAACATAATTTAGCATTTCTAGCATTTTGTGTGTATAGTTCATTGGTGCTAAATACACACATAATTTTTTGTTCAGCCATTATCAATCATCCATCTTGGTAACTCTTTCGATCAGGTAAGGCATGGATTCTATATTCAGTAAACAATATATTTCCAGCCCCGTCCCTCATGTGCCTAGACTCTGGCTTGTACCTTTGTTGATGTGATTTTTGACTAGTCTGAGTACTTTATTTAAGAGTAATATAGTACTTACGTTTTTTGTAACTAACTTATTTCACCTAGTATAATGTTCTCAAGGTTGGTTTTTTTTTTTGTCGTTTTTTCAAAACAAAGTTTCGCTGTGTGGTTTCCTTGTTTATAATTGTTGAATTATATATTATACTATACACATTTTAAAAAGTCCACTCATTCATCTATGAAAACTTGGACTGCTTCCACAATTTTAGCTATTGGGAATAATACAGCAATGAATATGAGCATGATGATGTCACTAAAGATTCTGACTTCAGTTTTTTGGGTACATACCCAGAAGTGGAATTGTTAGATCATATGCTAAGTCTATGTTTAGTTTTTTGAGGACTCATTACATGGTTTTCTATTCCTCCCAACAATTCGCCAGCTTCCCCTTTGTTCCACATTCTCATAAGGGACATGCTTACTATCTTTTGTCTTTTTTCTAATTGATGTATTTACTGGGGTGAAGGGATACTACATTGTGTCTTTAATTTCCTGATGATGAGTGACTTTGGATTTTTGTTTTGTTTTGTCTTGTTTTCATACTCCTTTCACCAACTTGTATGTCTTCTTTTGAGAGAACTTTTCTTGGGTGTATTGTTCATTCTAAGATTATGTTATTATTATTATTTTGCTATTTCTCTTTTATTTACGTATTTATTTATTATTCTTTCATACAATACATCACAACCACAGTTTGTCCTTCCTCCATCCTCTCAATTTCTCTTCCACTTCCCCTCTCCCCTAAATCAACTGATCTTTCTTTCCACTCCTCCTCAGTTTCCCTGCAGAAAAGAGCAGGCCTCCCAGGGATATCAACCAAACACGGCAAAGCAAGTTACAATAAGACTAGGCACCTACTCTCATATCAAGGCTGAATGAGGCAAGCCAGTAGGAGCACAAGGGTGCCAAAATCAGGCAAGAGTCAGTGACAGCCCCTACTGCCACTGTTAGGTGTCCTACAAGAACACCAAGCTAACAAGCAACCATAACATATATGCAGAGCACCTAGCACAGACCCATGCAGACTCTGTGATTGCCACTCCAGTCTCTATGAGCCCTGTTTAGTTGATTCTGTGGGCTGTGTTCTCTTGGAGCCTCATGGTCACAATAGGTAGCATGTAAGTTGGTCATATATTATTTTGCTAAGGATTGTTTTGTGTTTTGAGTTCCGTTTTCTGGATATTAGTATCTTGCTAGAAATACAGGTTGAAAATATTTTACCTTTCGGCATCTGTCTTTTCACCTTTTCTTCTCATTCTGCAGAATCTTTTCAGTTCAGCGTAACCCTGCATCATTTTTTTTCTTTTTTGCTTTTGTTTCCTATATTTTTGGAGTCCCTCCCCCACAAAACAATTCTCACTCACTTCAATGTCATGAATGTCCTTTAGGTTTTCTCCTACTTGTTTCATAATTTCAGGGTGTAATGTTAAGTCTGTAGTTCATTTTTAATTGATTTTTATGTAAGACGCACATCTACTTTCCTTCTGCATATGGATATCTAGTTCTCCCAATACCACATGTTTCATATTCTTGTAATCTTTGTCATAAATCAACTGATCATATAAGTGTAGGTTTACTTTGAAGGTCCTTATTCTGTCCCATTCCATGTTTACTTTGTCTCCCAGGACTCAAGGATGAGAAGATAAGAATGTTCCTTCAGTATAGATTTGTGGTGCAGCATGTGCTTAGTATATTTGAGGTTCTGGGCTTAATGCTCAGACACACACACACACACACACACACACACACACACACATACACACGCACGCACGCACGCACGCACACGCACATGCACACACACTTTACTAGTATCCTGAACCTTTCATTTCTTACAACTCACATTCAGACTCCTTTCTCATTTATTGCTTTTAAATGCTTTGTGGATCAATACTCAATAAAACTGAATACTGATTGGTAAATAATTCACATGAATGATTCAAAGTATACTATAAAAATGAAAGGCAATATATACAGACAGACTAAAGATGTATGAAATCATGACTAGATTTGTACATGGGCTATATAAAGAATGACAACAAATCAGCTTGGCAGGCAGCCACTGAGATAAAAAAAAAATATGATCCAAGAATGTTAATGGTACTTCATAGAGGAAGGCACCCAGCTGGACAAGAATCAGTGGAAAATACTCAACTCATTAGTAATCAGGTAAATGTGTATCAGAATGATTGCTTATTTTACAATTACCTATGTATTTCTTTTAAAGAAATCAATGCCTGATTACATCAAGTGTTGAACCATCATTGAGGAGTAGAGCATCACACACTACAATGGTGGAGCCACTTGGTTCAATCACTTTGGGAGCACCTGATAAGCACTCCCTAAGACTCAGAGTTCCACTTGTATGGGTAAGCACTCCCTGTGGCTTAGTAATTACACTTCTAAGTATGTGCCCAGAGAAAAATCTCTAGTTTCTATAATCTCCACAGAGACTCCTCTTAAGGATGTTCACTGGAGCACATTTAAATAGTTAAAAAAATGGGGAAAAACACAACTACAAATAAGAATCCACGGAACAAATTCTTCCTCTTTCAATAGCTATCAATTGCCAATAATTTGTTTTATATCCAGTCACACCAGAATTAAAAGGATTAGACTAGATCTAAATATATCATAATGAATGAATTCTCCAAGCCTTATATTGGGTGCAAAGGGAAAATTGACAGCAGTCACAGGTCCTGGCTTTTACAATTGTACACCAAAATGCCCAGCTTTAAAAAATGCTGTTCTGGGGCTATAACTCAGGACTTCACGTTTGTCTTACCAACATTTTATCCATTCCCCACAGTGTTTATCCTGGTGTCATTTTTGTATTTTACGTGTTACACAATTAGGATAATTTTTAATTTAAATATCATGTTCCTTTTAATTATAATATTATACTGAATTAACTAAAATTCAACTTACCATTGTACCGGTCTCGTTTGGCCTTTCATTACTTTCACATACTATATTTTCTGCCTTTATTATGTTCTATATTTACCTCACTCTGTGCTCTCATCCTCCTCCCTCCATTGAATGTACAAGGTAAATTTCCTCTTCATTCCTGTACTTCAGAGTTCTACGTGTTAGTCAATATACAGATTGCATCACTTTTACCCATATACTTCTTTTTTATTGGTTCTTTGAGAATTTCATACAATATATCTTTATATTAGTCATACTTTCTCTCACCCAACTCCTCTATGTTCTTTTTTAGTATATTTTTAAAAAATTAAAGAAAGACTTATGTGCATTTGTGTGTGGGTCTGTGCATATATGAGTGCAGGTGCCCACAGGAATTGGAAGAGGGTACAGATCCCTTGGAGCTGAAGTTACAGGAGCTTGTGATTACAAGCTGGGAGCTGAGCCTGGGTTTTCTGAGAGAGCGGGATGTATTCCTAATTGTCAAAACATCTATCTCTCCAGCACCCCAAGTGTCTTGTTCCTTATTATGGGGTGTTTTATAAGTCACCAAACCAAAGCTAGCTAGTAATGTAATCTTATGTAATCTTTACAATATGGCAAGCACTCTGTCTAATGCTAAGGATGACACTGTGAAAAAGCCATAGGCGTGCACTCACTGATTAGTGAGGAACACAAATAATTCAACAGAAAGTGAGATCAATGTCAAGACAAAGGGAGCACAAGTTACATTGGCCATTTCTGAGAGAGAAAGCTAAATCCATTTTACAGATGGAAAAACTGAAAGTTAAGCTCAAGGTCACAGTAGTTCGGACAAAGTGATTCTGCTCAAGTTTTGTTTCCCAAGCTGTTCTGTGTACTTAAGCATTGTATTGACAGGCATTAACCAGGACCCTTAATTCTTAAACTAAACCTATTTATAATCTTTACTTCTCTCTAGATTAATCTCTCAAGTATAAGTGTGCTGGTGTCTTATAACTGAACTTTGTTAATCTGAGAGGTTTCATGTTTTTATTAAATAACTATTTCATTACAGAAGTATCATAGCTATGGCAGGTATTACAGGAAATAGAGTTGACTTTCACTTCTGGGAGCTGACATGGAGTTTCTCAGGGAACAATGGAACTTCCTATGTTGAAAGATTACATTTCCAACAGAACGTACAGTGTAGGGAGGCATGTGGTAGACAGATAACAGTCCCTCCTAAGTAGCCACTGAAGGTAACTTAACCTTGTTGATCCATTAGAAGGCACTGGCAATTACCAGATCACCTCAAAATGTATTGCTCTAGTCTAGGCTTTCATTTCTAACTGGTATGGCTTAACTGTCATGTTCAGGTACCATTTATGACACATTTCTGTGACTGTATGATTCTCTTCACATGAATGTGGACAGTTTGAGTTATTTTGTAAGTTCTTCCTCCTAATTTCTTCCTTTATTTCTCTTTTATGAAAGGAAGACAGGAGGTGGATGAACAAGAACTAAGTAAGGAACAAAAAATGACAGAATGAAAGAATGTCAATTTTAAAATATGAACAAAAAGCACATGAATGATGAGTTCATTAATTGTAGTTACATCTTCTTTGCTGTGTGCCACTTTTTTTCTAGAAATTTAATACATAGAGTTCCTGAAGGTGTTGTATTTCTGAAATCTGTCCTCAACCTTTAATTGACTTAAAGGATACAGCCATACAGGACTCCATCTCTTCTGCCATGGGGACTACTGCCGTTACACCTACGTATTATTCTGTGGTAGGAATTTAGGGGAGGCCAGCAAGGATAGTTGATCATAAAGTGATATCTGTGCCTTCAGGTAAACGGGAACTAAAATTTGATTGTTTCCTTTCTGGAACTGATAATTCATACGGTCATTTTAGTTCTGTTTACTGGTGTTAGTTTTATTATGAGAGCCTGTAGAGACAGAGATTGAGAGAGCTATGGACTCCTTAAGGTGTATAATCAGCAGACTCAGTGCTTGTACTGTGAAGTTACATTGTCTATGCAAATATTGTTTGTTTGAAACCGAAAAGCCGAGGCTGAAACTAGTGGTGGAAAAAAGTGGCCAGCTCTTGGCATGCACGGGACCACTGGATTCAAACCAAATCTTCAGGGCAGGGGGTAAGCCCCAGGCACAGAAACTAGAAATTTTGTTCTGGAGTTTCATGTAACTATCTCACATTCAAACCTGCTATTTGTTTATGGCATCCATTATGCCTGGATCTCTATCACCCCCATAGTAGGTTCTCTATCTATCGTTTGCCCCCACCCACTTTGTGGGCCTCTGTCTTAGCTTGCTTTCTGCTCACCAAAGGAACTGACCTTTACATAGAAGTTGGCTGTGTTCTTAGTGCAGCTGTGCAATACTACTGAAAGGAGCAGAGCCAGGTTCCCAAAGGGAATGTCTTCCTTCGGTGTCCAAATTCCAACAAATACTAGCAATCCAATGCAATGCTCATGAGAGGCTGATTGAGTAGGCCAGCAGGCAGGAACCCATGGCAGTGGTTTGGGGAAAAGCTTAGGGACATTTCTCTTGTCCAATTTTGGTTCTTCTTGATCTCTTTTAGATTGACTCTCAGCATATTATAAAAACAATCATAATATTTTCTCATATATACCAAAAGTCAGAGCACACTCCCTGGGGTCCAACATGTAAAAAAATTTCCAAATTGGTGTGTCCAAATTTGCTTCCTCTCTCTCTCTCTCTCTCTCTCTCTCTCTCTCTCTCTCTCTCTCTCTCTCTCTCTCTCTCTCT
>NW_021604621.1:582910-607962 GCF_004785775.1 Grammomys surdaster
TCTCTCTCTCTCTCTCTCTCTCTCTCTCTCTCTCTCTCTCTCTCTCTTTTTCTGGATTTGCTTTCTATTGGTATGGTAAACACCATGACCAAAAGCAACTTGGGAAGGAAGGGTTTGTTTGGCTTACACATCCCATTTACAGTCCATGATTGAGGGAAGTCAGGGCAGGACCTCAAGTGGGAGCAGAGGCAGGAACCATGAGGAATGCTCATTACTGGCTTGTTCCCCATGGCTTGCACAGTTTGCTTTCTTACATACCTCAGGACCACCCACTCAGGGGTGGCATCACCCACGGTGGTCTGGGCCCTTCCACATCAGTCATTAATCAGGAAAATATCCCCACAGACATGCCCACAGGCCAATCTAGTAAAGGGAATTTTTCAACGGAGGTTCCATCTTCCAAGGTAACCCTAATCTGTGTCAAGTTGACAAAAAACCTAAGCAGTTCATGGTGTACCATTTTATGTTCCTGCACAGCTATGGCCACAAACCAAGAGGACTTTATGTGGGTCTTGTGGTTTTAAGAAATTCAAGATGGATGGATTTTCTTCTTTAACAAAACACAAAACTGGTTGGCCTTTCCCTTATTTTTTTGACACACACATCCAAAGAATGCCCAACTCATCAATTTGTCCTTAGGTCCCATGACAAGAGATAACTATTTTAGCTTATCCATTGTCAGTCTGAATCAGCTGTTATAAGCCGTGTGGAATCCTTACTTCTACATGCCAATGTCATAGTTAACATTCTGACCCAATACCCCTTATCACTGCAACTTTAGTGACTATTCTGAAGCTGATCATATCTCTAAAGCTAAATGTGGCAAGAGCCTAGAGAGACTGTGGCATCTCCTTAAACTCTGTATGTACCCGTACAAAAATACAATTGAGAATCAAATAATAGACAAGCTAGTTTCTCCTGCATTTGTATGACCAATCCCAGGACATTTCTGCCCTTTTCCTGTTAGTAGTCACTAGCATGCTCCTCTCACACTCTGAAAACCACTAACCTACTTTCTATCCCTATAGCCATGTTATATAAATGATTTATGTGGCTTCTTTCATAGTATTATGATTATATTATACTTTAATATTAATTATAATTAATTAATTAATTAAATTTTGTTTGTTTGTTGTTTGGTCTTTTGAGACAGGAGCTCACTATGTAGCCCTAGATCTCCTAGAACTCACTATGTAGACCAAACTGCCCTTGAATTCACAGAGATCCTCTGCCCACCTCTGCCTAGTGAGTGCTGGGAGTAAAGACATGAGCCTCCATGGCTGGCCATGTACAGGCTTTTGTACAAACACATGTTTTCATTGTTCTTGGTTTGCTGGATCACAGAGGAAATCTACATTTGATTTTAAGAGAACTATCAAACTGTTTCACATAGCAGCTACACTATTTTTAAACCTTACCAGGAGTGGATGAGGTTCTCAATTTCTCTCTGTCCTTACCTAAACCTGTTACTACTCTTGGACTTTGATTTTATTTTACAACCGTCCTACTGGGTGTAAAGTAGCCTGGAATTGCCGATTTCATTTGCATTTCTCTAATATAGATGGTGGTAGCCATATTTTCACAAGGTTTGGACATCCCTTTTTTCCTTGAGAACCATTTTATTAAAGTTTGTGTGTGGGGGAGGAGAACAACAGGACAGGTAAGCTAGCTGTTGTACATCCTTTTAGAAAACTGTCAATTTCATCTCTTTGACATGTCTGCTGTTTTGTCTGCCTGGTACTGGTGTGGGCTGTGTGCATTTTTACTGGTCCATTATTCTCTTGTAGACTCGCGGCTTCGCTTTTGTGTAGAGTTTTTTCTTGACTCTGTTCTGTGGGCTGTGGGTAGTTTAGGCAAATTCTACCCAGCTGTGTTGCTGGGTTGCTGTGTTCCCACAGGGTCAGAAGTGGCTGGTGGCTGTGAAGTGCCTGAAGCTCTGTTTCCAGCTTGGGCAGTTTTAGCTTTCCCCATGGAGACACTGAGGAGTTACTAACAGCTGATGGTTTCTGAGAGAGAGAGGAAGACAGTTTTCATTAAGGATGTGGTCCCTGTAAGTGTTATGGGCAACACAAACTCAACTCAGTGGGTTATTTCAAAAACAAAAGACACAAAGTGAGGAAGGAGGTCAAGAAGTGGGGTGTGCATCTGGGAGGAGTTAGAGGGAGGAGAGAGGAGGGAACATGGTTACAGAATCCATTGTAAGACATTCTTAAAGACTTACATCATTAAAAAAAAAGGGTTACACCATATCAGTGAAGAATTATATCATAAAAGAAAAGCATCTATTCAAATCCTCGGAATTGTTTTGATTGAATTTTGTCATTTTCATTTTTAGTTTTGAAAAGTTAGTTACACTTTGAATACCATAGCTTGCCAGATATAAAATACATAGTTTCTCCTATTACATGAATTTCCTTCTTTTTTTTTCTTTTTGTTTGTTTATTTGAGACAGGGTCACATGTCACATCATGTAGACTTGGCTGTCCTAGAGCTCTTTATGTAGAGCAGACTGGCTTCAAACTCATACATACATACCTACGCCTCTCAAGTGGTGGGACTCAAGGCATATACCACCACATACACCACCACAACTAACCTACTTTGTCTTCCTTTCTTTTCTCTCTCTTTCTTTCTCTCTTTCTTTCTCTCTTTCTTTCTTTCTTTCCTTCCTTTCTTCCTTCCTCCCTCCCTCCCTCCCTCCCTCCCTCCTTTCTTCCTTCCTTCCTTCCTTCCTTCCTTCCTTCCTTCCTTCCTTCCTTCCTTCCTTCTTTTCTTTCTTGGTTTTTCAAGACAGGGTTTCTCTGTGTAGCTGTCCTGAAACTCACTCTGTAGACCAAGCTTGCATCAAACTCAGAGCTCCACCTGCCTCTGTGCCACCACTGCCCGGCATATTTTTTTTCCTTTTATTTCCTTAACTTTCAGTTTCTTAATGGTATCCTTTGAAGGACAAAAATAAACACATAAATAAATTAATAAATCAATAAAATCAGATTAAAGATAATTGACCTATCTTTTGTCTTATGTCAGTTTCTTTTTTGCAAGAAACCATTTGCTGAAGTGGCCACCTCCTGTAGACACCAACCCACCCACAAAACCTTTGACCCAAAATTTGTCCTGCCTACAAGATGTACAGGGGTAAAAATGGAGCAGATACTGAGGAAACGGCCAACTAATGACTATTTCAATCCATCCCATGTGAGAGAGCAAACTCCTGACACAATTAATGATGCTCTGCTCTGCTTGCAGTCAGAAGCCTAGCATAACTGTCTCCTGAGAGGCTTCATCCAGTAGCTGATGGAAACAGATGCAGACACCCACAGGTGGAGCTTCGGGAGCCTTTGGAAGAGTGGGGGATAGGATTGAGGGATCAGGAGGCAGGGATAGGGACTCCACAAGAAGACCAACAGAGTCAACTAAGCTGGGCCCATGGAGATTCAAAAGACAGAACCACAAACCAAAGACATGCAGGGGCTGGACCTAGGCCCCTGCACATTTGCAGCAAATGTGCAGCTTCATCTTCATGTTGGTCCCTTAATAAGTGAAGGGGGAGCTGTCTCTTTGTTCCCTGCCATTGAATCCCCTTCCCCTAATTAGATTTCCTGGTTGGGTCTCAGTGGGAGAGGATGTACTTAGTCCTGCTGCAACTTGATATCCCAGGGCAGGGTGATACCCAGGGGGGCTTCCCCTTCTCTTAGAAGAGGAGGAGTAATGAGGGAGGAATAATTTGTAAGAGTGGGACTGGGAGGAGAGGAGGGGGGATGCAATTGGGATGTAAAGTGAATAAATAAGCTAATGAAAAAGAAAGAAATCATTTGCTAATACAAGGCCACAAATATTTGTATCAAACCACTCCATAATATAATATCATAAAGGCTCAGAGATTATTTTCCTTCCAGCAGACTATGTTTCAGATCTTACCTAAGTCATTTTAACTTAATTTTAAATATCTTGTGAAGTGGGAATCTGAATTGATTATTTAGCCTGGATCACTGTAATTTTATTTCTTTAGTATGTATGTATGTATGTATGTATGTATGTATGTATGTAAGTACTTTTGACAGAAGTACTCGCTATGTAGCTCTGGCTGTCCTAGAACTTGCTATGTAGACCAGACTGACCTGAAATTCAGAAAGATCCACTTACCACTGCCTCCCAGTGCTGGGATTAAAGGTGTGTGCCACCATAATCTGCTCAATAATTTTTTATTTGATATTTTATTTACATTTCAGATGTCATCCCCTTTCCCCATTCCTTTCCTCCCCCTCTCCCATTAACTCCCTATCCCATCCCCCCTCCTCCTTTTTTGCTTTTATGCCATTTAAATTACATGCAAGTATTAAGGTCAGTTCTAGGTTGAGGAACTAGCAATACAATAGATGCCAATAGTCAAGGAACAAGCAAGACAATAAACCCAGATAGTCAAAGAATAAACAGGACAATAAACAGGGTAGTGTGATCACTCCCATGATCACTATTTCTAGGGGCTTATCAGGATGACCAAAATATCTGAGCCTACTTCCGTGTCCTAGCCCAAAGTTATTTTTGTGACTGAAGCTTACTTCTTTGTTCTAGCCTAAGATTTAGCTTCCTGCCTGAAATTACTTCTTTGTTCTAGCCTAATGTCAGATTCCTGCTTGCAGTCCATTTCCTTATACTTGACTTATGTCATATTCCTTCCAAGCAGCCTATTTCCTTGTCTTTGGCCAATGTTAGATTCCTGTCAATCAGCCCCAAAAGCTCTCCGCATCTCCCCCTTTTTTTATTCCATAAACAAGACTGAGCCTATCTTAGGTCATTCTGGCAAGAATGCCTTCCTTCCAGGTTGTGGAATATGCATTATCAAAAGAAATGTACTTCTGCCTTAGGTTGGTAAGGCTCTGTGCAGAATCTTACCCATCCTTGGCTTGCCAGTCTGTCAAATTAATAACTCTGTCTGGGGGTCCATTATCAGTTTCAAGTCATATACTTTGGCTCCCAACATGTTGATGTTGTTAGAGACAAGTTTTAACATGATGAGCAGGAGTAAAAGCATTCCCAGGACAAAAAGGGCTAGCCTGATCAAGCTATATATGCCATTCCCAAGGTTTGACCAAAATGGAAATACTGACCTCAAGCTGTGAATAATTTTATCAGCATTATCTGCACCATCAAAGGTCAACAGAGCAGCATTCTTTATATTCATAATCTCACTATGCAAAGTTAAAACATCCAGAGAGGTGTTAGAATTATGCCAAATACCTTACAAGTATCTTTAAACTTTTTTCTAATTATAATGACTATCATTGTAAATTTTAGAAGTAATACAAATCCAATGGTATTTGTCATGACACTCAAGATGGCTCCTTACTCTTAAACCCTGAACCTCCTTCTGATAATTGCTCAATAATTTTTAATTTTCAATTTTCATGTATATGCTTTTAGTCATTTTCCTAATAGATGATTTGTATATTACAATTTGAATCTTAATTTATAAAAAAATCACAATGTTAACTTATTTTCAATATCATGAAAATTTGCTTTTGTATTGCTGTTTGTACTTTCATTGCCATTATTATCATGAATTACATTTTTACGTAGTTTGTGTCTGTTCCTCTTGATTTATAATTATTGTTTTATAAAGTACTTTAGGTAATATTTTTAAAAATAATTATGAACTACATTTGTACAGTTTTTTTTTAAATATTCATCCACATAATTACCTTTCCTTGTGTTCTTTATTTCTTGTGTGGATTTTAGTCACCCTCTGGTACCCTCTCATTCCATCTCAAGATACTCCTACTGGCAACTTCTTATTTTTCTTTCCCTGAAAATATTTAAATTAATCAGCTTAATTTTGTGATATGTTTATGAAATACAATGTGGTGTTCTCATTAAAAGTACTGAGTAATAGTTTTTGGTATCTAGAATGCATGTGAGATAATTTGGGCTTTTTCACTGTTGACTATCTTAGCTGATTGCTTTCTAGTTTCTTCAGTTGCAGATGAAAATCAACTTCTAATGCAGATCATTTCTGTTTGTAAGGTCACATTTCTCTTGCTGAGTTCAAACTTCTCTTTTTGTTTTGCACTTGGGACAGCTTGATTATAATGCGTGTTGAGCTCTTGCATCTATTTTAATTGGGGCTTAGTGAGTTCCCTGAGTCTATAGTTTAAGCTTTTTTTTTCACTATATTTGAGGAAATTTGTCATTATTTCTTCAATTTTTTTTTCTTATTCCTACTCTCTTCTTTTTCTGAGCCTTCTATCGTGCAATATCTTGGTACATTTAATGGTGTTCCATATTTTTCTGAGATTTATTTATTATTTTTCCCTAAATCGAATGCCATTTAATCTATTTTCAAATGTGTTGATTGTTACTTTTACCTCATTATATCTGTTATTAAGCTCCATAGTGATTTTTCATTTTTAGGATATTTTTTATTTCCCAGGTCTTTGGTTCTTTTAAATAATTTATGCCTGCTGATAGTGTCTTTAGTGAGATCTTATTTTTCCTATATTCATCGCTTCATATTCTCTTTAGAAATTGTTTTTTTTTCTATTTAAAAATCTTTAAAATAATTGTTATAAACTCATTCTCCAGAAAGTTTAACCTCTTCTGCTGGGAAAATTTCTATTGATTTTGTTGTTGTTGTTCATGTGTATAGGTTTTTCTTTGGTTTTCTTTTCATACTGCCTACATTTTTTTGGCAAAGACTAGATACATTAAATATTTATGTGTAGATTTGTTGTTTCTGTTCCTTGTTTGTTTTTAATAGTATTTTTCTTCTCAATTCAGTAGTATCTAAATTTGTTGTCATGTGTGGCCACTAAAACTTTATTACATTAACTTAGTGCTCAATTAACAAACAGACATTTCATTCAATAATTGGAACCAAAACCAAACAAAAAGCCCCGAAAAGCTTTTAATATTTGCATAGGGCTTCTCAGTGTCTGCTACGATATTGCCTTTAATGAAGCATGGTAGTTTCAACTCTGATTTTTTTACAGCCTCAATGCCAACTTCTGGTTAAGTGCCTAGGACTTGGGTACTGAGAATAAGCACAGCCCTGAGCATATCTGCCTGCTCCTCTAAATTCATTAGGTTTTCTTGGAGGCAAACAAACCTTGGTACATCTTATGTGCATCTTCTTTCTAAGCCTTTCCTCCCAAGATTCTTGATTAGTCTATTGTCTTCTGAACTACTGCCTGTTGCCTCAAGCAGCAGTAACTGAAAGCACAAATGCTTTGGAGTAATTTCTCTCAGGAATTTTAGCACTGGGTTAAATCCAAGCAGCAAAATAAAGACAAGCTTTTTCAGTGGGTCTTCCAGACAGCCACCAGACAGATCAAATAAGGACAATTCTTTGTGTATGCAATCCATTCAGCTCCCTCTGGTACCAAAAATATGGGCTGTTTTTAAGGATAGTCTGAGCTGGAGGGTGTAAGATGGAACTAGAGTAAAATACCACAAAGCTTGCTGTTCTTACTCAGATTCAGCTGCTTTTCTTGAATAAATCTTTCTCATATTGCTGAACATCTTTGATTGGTCTCCAGCCTTCTGAGAATATTAATTCTAACAATATTTTGCCAGTTCCTGAAACAGAGACAGAAAATTTCAAACTATAAATTCTGCTGACACCTCTCATAGAATGTTAAAATGAAATAGTCTTCATCTTCCTAGGAAAGATTTGATTAGGGGACATGTCAAAGCAATCAAGTTCATATTTTGTTCTAAGGACACAGATGTTCCAGGTATCATACCCATTTTTAATATGGATATGTTAATATGGATACCGCAATTTTGATCCTGAGTCTTTAAGTGGCTGAGATTTACAGGTGTGCACTCAGCTTTCAGGTCTTGTTTTCTGAATGTAAGAATCAACTTAGACAAAGTATAAAAAAAAAGTTGTCAGGTATGGTGGTACACATCTTTAATTGCAGCACTTGGAAGGCAGAGACAGGCAAATCAGTGAGTTCAAGGCTAACCTGGTCTACATAGTGAGTTCCAGGCAAGCCGCAAGCCATGGCTAAATAGTAAGACTCTGTCTCAAAAAAAAAAAACATTGAAAATTGTACTTAGTCATGAAATAGAAACTAATGTTATTGTGCTGGATAGTTTTATGTCAACGTGACATAAACTAAAGTCATCAGAGAGGAGGGCAGTTAAGAAAATGTCTGTATAAGGTCAGGCTGTAGGCAAGCCTCTAAGGAATTTTGATTAGTGATTGATGGGGAAGGGCCAGCCCATTGTAGGTGGGGCCATCCCTTGGCTGGTGGTCCTGGGTTCTGTAAGAAATCAGATCGAGCAAGCCATGAAAAGAAAGCCAATAAGTAGCACCCCTCCATGACCTCTGCACTAGCTCCTCCAGAGCTCCTGCAGATTCTGTTTGAGTTCCCATCATCATTTCCTTCGATGATGAACAGTGCTGTGGAAGTGTAAGCCAAGTAAATATTTTCTTCCCCAAGTTGCTTTTTGGTCATGGTGTTTCATCACAGCGATAGTAACCCTAAGACAGTTACTAACTTCTAGTACAGTAGGTAGGGAATCAGATCAAGGAAAAGCCTACGTGAAAATATTTTCATTTCACAGAGTGGAAATGAAGAGATAATGGTAAAAAACAAGAAGATAGTTTTCTGACCTCTGTGTGTATTCCAAGGGAAACAAATATATCTACAGATTCAAAAACTAATCCCCACGAATGAAAGAATACTTCAGAAGGATTATTTCCAGCTGCACATATTTACCTGGAAATTCCATGCTTCTTTTTCTTCCTTTTTTTCATTATTTATTTATGTCTCTACTGCAGCTTCCCCCCTTCTACTCCAAGTCCCACACTCTCCTGTCCTCTCTTTCTCCTCAGAAAAGGGGAGGCCTCCCATGGATATCAACACACGTTGGCATATCAAGTTGTAGTAGGACTAGGTGCATCTTCTCCTGTTGAGGTTAGACAAGGCAGCTTCTGCTGTTACAGGTTCTACATGAAGACTAGACTGCAGAATTATTACACATGTGCAGATGGCCTAGGTTCAGCCCCTGCATACTCTCTGGTTGCTAGTTCAGTCTCTATGAACCCCTATGATCCCAGTATAAACGATTCTATAGGTTTTCTAATGGTGTCCTTGACCCCTCTGGCTCCTTCAATCCTTCCTCCCCCTCCTCCAAAGGATTCCCCAAGCTCTGCTCAATGTTTAGCTGTGGTCCTCTGCATGAGGTTCCATCTGTTGCTGGTTGAAGCCTCTCTGATGACAGTTACAGTAGGCTCCCATCAACAAATATAACAGAATATCATTAATAATGTCAGAGGTGGGCTCTCTATCATAGCACGGGGTCTCAAGGTTGGCCAATCATTGGCTGGCCCTTCCCTCAAATTCTGCTCCATCTTTTACTCTTCATATCTTATAGGCAGGACAAATTGTGGGTCTAAGGTTTTGTGGCTGGGTTGGTGTTACTGTTCCTTCATCAGAAGTCTTGCTGGTTACAGAAGATGGCCACTGGTTCAGGCTCCAAGACTCCTAGCAAACTTCATGTCTCTTAACAGCTGAATGCTATTCCATTGTGTAAATAAAACACATTTCATTATCCATTCAATGGCTGGTCATTTTACCATTTATCTAGGCAATTTCTATTTCTGCCTTTTGTGAATAGAGATGAGGATAAGAAAGTTTCTTTATACTAGGATATAGAGTCCTTTGTATATATATATATCCAAAATTCTATGGCTACATCCTGAGGTAGATCTACTTCTTCCCACTAGTTTCCGCGGGGGCTGCACTGGTTTACATTTCCACCATCAGAAAATAAGTGCTTCCCTTTCCCCACAACTATACCAGCATTTATGATTTTTTCTTAAATCAGCCATTCTCACTTGGATACTATGGAATCTGAAAGTACTTTAATTTACATTTCCCTAGAGGCTAAGGATATTGAACATTTATAATAAAATGTTTCTCAGTCATTTTTATTTCATCTTTAGAGAACACTCTGTATGGTTTTCTGATTCATTTTTATTTTTCTCCATTAATTAATTAATTAACTTTAATTTATTATTAACTCAATATAATTAATTTAATTAAAATTAATTTATTCACTTTATACCCTATCACAGTCCCCCTCTCCTCACAATCCCCCCTCATATAGTCCCTCCCACAAACTCCTCCCCTTTCACCTCTGAAAAGGAGGAGGTGCCACCCTGGATATCAACCCACCTTGGCACTTCAAGTCAATGCAGGAGCAGGCACATTCTCTCCCACTGAGACCAGACAAGACAGCCCAGTTAGGGTGACAGGATCCACAGACAGGCAACAGAGTCAGGTAAGACCCCACTCCAGTTTTTAGGGAACTTGCATGAAGACTAAGCTGTGTATCTGCTACATATGTGCCCATGCTTGCTCTTTGGTTGGTGGTTGAGTCTTTGGGACTCTCCAAATGTCCAGGTTAGTTGACTCTGTAGGTCTTCTTGTGGAGTCTCTATCCTCTCTGCATTCCTCAATTCTTCCCCCAACTCTTCCACAATACTCCTGGAGCTCCTTCTAATGTTTGGCTGTGGGTCTCTGCATCTGTTTCAGTCAGCTGTTGGGTGGAGCCTCTCAGAGCTATGCTGGGATCCTGTCTACAAGCATAACAAAGTATCATTAATAATGTCAGAGATTGATTCTTGCCCATGGGATGAATCTCCAGTTGGGCCAGTCATTTATTGGCTTTTCCCTCAGTCTCTGCTCTATCGTTGTCCCTGTACTTCTTGTAGGCAGGACTAATGTGAGGTCCAAAGTTGCAGGACAAATATTGGGTCAAAGGCTTTGTGTAGGTTGGTGTCCTTATCCCTCTACTGGGAGTCCTGCTTGGCTATAGGAGGTAGCCACTTCAGGCTCCATATTCCCTGTTGTTAGGAATCTCAGCCAGAGTCAACCTCATAAACACCCTGTGGCCTTCCTCATAGCAAGTCTCTGCCGTGTACTTAGTCATCTGGGAAATGCAAATAAAAATGACTCAGATTCTGCCTTACGCCAAGCAGAATAGCTAAGACTCACAGAGCAGCAATTGCTGGCGAGGATGTGGAGCGAGGGTTAACACTCCTCTTTTGCTGGTGAGAGTGCAAACTTGTACAACCACTCTGGAAATCAATTTGGTGGTTTCTCAGAAAATTGGGAATAGTTCTACTTCATGACCCAGCTATATCACTTCCGAGCATATACCCAAAAGATGCTCCACCATACCACTCTGTTCATAGAAGCTTTATTCATAATAGCTAGTAACTGGAAACAATCCAGATGTCCCTCAACTGAAGAATGGATAAAGAAAATGTGGTTCATTTGTACCATTGAGTATTACTCAGCTATTAAAAACAAGGACATCATGAAATTTGCAGCCAAGTGGATGTAACTAGAAAAAAATCATCCTGAATGAGATGACTCAGACCCAAAAGGACATGCATGGTGTGTACTCACACATAAGTGAATATTAGCCTTAAAATACAGGATAGCCATGTCACAATCCGCAGACCCAAAGAACCTAAATAACAAGGAGGCCCCAAGGGAGGATGCCTGAATCTCACTGAGAAGGGGAAATAGGAGGCAGATGGAGGGAGGGGACTGGATGGGAGAGGGGATGGGGTGGGGACCTGTGGGTGAGTGAGATCAGGTATAGGGAGAGCCTTGGAGAGAGGGCCAGGAAAGTCAGTGGAGCCTGGCTTCATTTTTTTAATTTGGTTGCTTGGTTTTTTTTCATTTGGGTTTTTATTTTTAAAGTTATTTTTATTAATTTTTTGAGAATTTCATACATTATGTTTTTGAACATTTTCACCCCACTCTTCTATCTCCTCCCAGAGCCCCTTCTTTCCACACCCACTCAACCTTATGTCCTCATTTTATCTGAATCCATAGAGTCCCATTATTGCTGCCTATATACTCTTAGGTGTGTGGCCATCCACTGGAGTGTGGTAGACCTACCAGGGGCTACACTCTTTTTGTTTGTTTGTTTGTTTTTTCGAGACAGGGTTTCTCTGTGTAGCCCTGGCTGTCCTGGAACTCACTCTGTAGACCAGGCTGGCCTCGAACTCAGAAATCTGCCTGCCTCTGCCTCCCAAGTGCTGGGATTAAAGGCATGCGCCACCACCGCCTGGCTCCAGGGGCTACACTCTTAAACCAACAAAAAAGCAAGCAAACTAACTCTTCTCCCAGCAGCCCCAATTGCCAATAGCCCCTCAGCTAGGTATGGGACTTTTTGTCTACTTCACACCTCCATGCTGGGATGAATTTTGTTTGCTTTGAGCTTGTTGCAGGTATTGTGCATGCTGTTACACTTGCTGGGAGTTTATCTGTGTAACTGCTCTAATGTGTCTGGAAAACACTGTTTTCTTTTCACTACCTCTGGCTCTTAAGTCTTTTCAGGTCCTCTTCCATATGGAAACGATCCCTGAGACTTTAGACGGAGAGGAATGTGATACAAATATCCCATTTAGAACTGAACACTCAACAGTCACTATCTGCATGATGACCAGTTGTGGGTTTCTGTGTGAGTTTCCACTTAATGCAAAAGAAGCTTTTCTCATAAGGTATGAGAGATTCACTAAAAATGTTACTAAGGAATGGTTCAATATTATGTTCATTTAGCAGAGTAATAGTAGTTAGTTCTGGCCTAGTGCCTGTGACCTCACTAGTCACATGTTCTAGGCCACAGAAATGGTATCAGGTATGGGTTCTACCTTTTGGAGTGTGCCTTAAATCCAACTAGAAAATAGTTGGTTTCTTCCATGACCTTCATGCCACATTTGTGTTAGTGGGACTATCTTTCCAGGCAGGTCATTTTTGTAGGTCACAGGGTTCACAGCTGGATAAGATGGTTGGTTACTTTGTTCTTCTGGTAGAATGCACAGCATTCCAGCATTATAACAGCTAGCCAATAGAGATGAAGCTTCCAGGTCAATACCAGTTTCATGTCTCCATGTCCTATGATTCAAGAATGTGTTACCTTCAGCCATAGGGTCTTACTGTCAAGTTTGGGAGTGTAACAAGAGCAATGACAATGGTCTGTAGTATTTGATGGTCTAGGAGAGATCTGCTGCCTGGCCTTCCCCAACATGCTAGATTGCATCCTCAAACTATGAACTAAAATAAACACAGCCTGCCTCAAGTTGCTTCTTGTCTTATGTTTGATCAGAATATGATGAAAAATACTAATAATAGAAACACTCAGAACCTATCAAAATTTCCCTATCCAGTCTCCATATTGGAGTCAGAATAATATATCAAAACTTTGATTTTTTTTCCCCTTCCCCTCTCCCTCTTACTCTGGCCCGGCTTGCCCCGGCCCCTACTTGCTCTGGGCCAAAGGTTTTTTATTTATTTTTTATATGTAAGTACACTGTAGCTGTCTTCAGACACCCATATGAGGGCATCAGATCTCATTACGGATGGCTGTGAGCCACCGTGTGGTTGCTAGGATCTGAACTCATGACCTCTGGAAGAGCAGTCAGTGCTCTTAACTGCTGAGCCATCTCACCAGCCCCAAAACTTTGATTTTTAAGGTTTTTAATAGAATGTGTTAATTAGAAATTAGTTTTATTATGACATTTTCATACACATATAGAATGTATCTTAATCGTATTTACCACTCTTCTTTTCCCTTTCCTATTCCTACAGGTCTTCTTCTTTTTCCCAACTGGTCCATGCCCTCATTCAGTGAGTTTCATTATAATTGCTTATTGGATTATGAATGGGTAAGGAATTATTTACATGATCATGGGCACCATACCGCTATACCACTGACAAAAAAAAAATTCCACCTCTCTCAGCAACCATTAACTGTATATGAATTCTTTGTGGGTAAGAAAGATCTGGAAGCTGTTTTCTTCACACAGGTACCAGATTCCTCTGGATTGCAAAAGCTTTTTTTTCTTTTTAACTTCATGAGGTCTCATTTGTGAATTGTTGGTTTTATTTCCTAAAGTCTTATTCAGAAAGTTCATATGTATACCCTACTTTATAATGTGGTGGTTTCAGAGTTTCAGAGCTAAAACTGATGTCTTTGATCCATTCGGAATCGACATTTGTATAAGGCGAGAGATAAAAATCAGGTTTCATTTTTTTTTACATGTAGATTTCCCATTTTCCTAGTACTATTTGCTGACGAAACAAATTTCTTCAATGTGTATTTTTGACATAGTTGTCAAACATCAGGTGGCTAGTTGTAGCTGTATGGGTTTATATCTAAATATTTAACTCTCTCCCATTGTGGTTCTGTTTGTACCATGCTGTTTTGTTACCATGGCTCTGTACAAAAACTTTAAATCAAATATGCAGATATGTCCAGACTTACTTATTTGCTTAGGATTGATATGGTTATCCAAGGACTTCATCCTTCCAAATGAATTTTGAGACTGTTTTGACTGTTTCTGTGAAGAATAGCATTGGAACATGGATGGAGATTGCACAGACCCTGAAGACTGTTTTCTGTAAAATAGCAATTTTCAATACATTTGTTCTTCTAATATATGAGCTAGGTGATCCAAGAGTATAACTTTGATCAAGACTATCCCTTTTTAAAAAAACACGTCAAGTATTACTTCAAATCGTCATGGTCTTTATAACGATGTTACTCATCTCTAAAGGCCTCATCTTTCCCAGTTTTCTTCTTTGTAGGATGCTTCATCTATTCCGAACTAGTGCCAATTTCCTAACACACTATCCTAACTCATCTTCAGGCTTCCAAATCTGGTGCATCTCTGAACGGAGTATTCTCATCTCCTGTGTCTACCTCCTTACTTAATACATTTCTAACTAGTCTGATGTGGTAGCCTTCAGACCACCAACTCTAAGAAGCACTCTGTGATCTTACCAGGCTTTGTTTTTTACACTTCTTCTATATGCTTTCATAGCATCCTTAAATATTATCTATAGCCACTTAATGGATAGTAGACATAGACAACATGGGAAAACTGCATATGGCCCAGGTGCAGCTGGCCACGTGGTGCCTTGTGTAGACCTGGCTAGCCCAGAATTCCTATGTAGACCTCATGATGGCTTGAAACTCACAGGGACTCACCTACCTCTGCCTCCAAAGTGATGGGATTAAAGGCATGAGTCACCATATCCAGCCCTAGCAAGCATCATGGTTTTGAGTGATTTTTCTGTTGTTATTATTATAAAATCTCCGAGATGGCATATTTTTTTCCTTCTGGGTGAAACAACAAAATACATTTCTGACATAATCCAAGAAAGGAGCCCTTCTATCTGCCCACAGTCTTGATAGCCATAGGGTTGTCTCCTGATCCTCTTATAAATCTTAGACTACCCAAATAGATGTCAGCCTATTGGTGAAAGAGAGTGAATAGAATGGATTAACAGTAACACTTGGACTCTAATCAGTTTCAATGAGGAGTATCACAAAATTATCCCATAGATAGCCATGAGTGTATGAATATAAGATCCACCTTGAAGAAATATCTCATTTGCAAATTGTCTAGTGAAGGCTTACCTACTTTATTGAGACAGACTTTTGGTCTTGTTTGAGAAAAAAATAATTGTATATATTTACAGTTGTGTTTAGTGGGGAGAAATACTAAGCTAAAAGTATCAAAGCCAGAGTTGTGGCTATAACTCAGAGACAGTGTGCTTTCCCGGAATACCCAAATGCCTTAGTTTTGATCTCCAGTATGGCAAAGCCTCTCCAACCAAAGAGATCCAAAAACAATGAAGTTAGTTTAATCGAATTTCAAGTTCAAAAGAAATGACATTTTTTATATTCAATAAAAGCTTATTTTGTTACCCTTTTGCTGCTCTGGGAATCAAAACCAGGGCTTTAGTAACAAAATCAATCTTGTCCTTTCTAAGCCATGAATCAATAAATACTTACAATTGATTTTGACAAGAGGGCCAAGTGAATTCAATGGCAAAAATAAAATGGTATTTACAACAAATGGTGCTAGCGAGATATTCATGTGCGAAGTTCAAGTATTCCGTAATAAAAACTTACTATACATCTGACCCTGTCTGCTGACTCTAGAACATTGTCTACTGAACCTTCTTAAGACTCATCTTTTCTAGAAAAATACAAATGGAGTTAGTGATTATTATTTCACTCTTTTGGGAAATTAAGTTTATTGCTTATTTTTTATTCTTTCTTTATCTATTTATTTTTTAAGTTTTTGCACATTTATATTTTTATATTGAGTATAATCCCCCGATGCCCTCCATTTTTTTTTTTTGCTCCTTCCTCTCCTGTTAGCTTCCCTTGTCCCTCTAGAGAGTTGTACTTTGATGCCATGTATACATTTGTGACTTTGGTATATCCATACGAAATCTAGAAATCACAAACAAGAGAAAATATATGTTATTTCTTATCAATGTGGGGTCAGATTGTGTATGTTAGGTGTTAACTGTTGAAGGTAAAGTTGCAAGTCCAAAGTACTAAGTGTCCACTAGCTATTTTTATACCTCAACTATGTTTTATAACTCACAATGTTATTTCAGCATATTTCATTTCACCAACTTAAGTTCAATCCGAAGGGGCAGGAGAGACAGTGATTCAGAGCACTTACTGTTCTTACAGAGGACTGGTTCCTGGCACCCATATCAAGTGGCTCAAAACTACCTGTTTCAGTTCTAGGACCTCTGATACCCTTTTCTGACATCTATGGACACTGCATACACATGGTGTACATGCAGACAAGCAGGTATACAATGTACATAAATAAAAAAATTCAGCCCTGAGACACTGTACACGGACAATTCGGTGCTTAAGAGCATATACTGTTCTTCACAGAATTCTAGTTCAGTTCCCATAATTCCTATTTCACAGTTCACAGCCACCCAGAACACCAGCTCTTTGTGGAGTCACTCACCTGCACAGACCCCACACACAACCCCCCTCAGATGTACACATCATTAAAAAGGTAGTAAAATAAACAAATTTAGTCACTCATATATTTTTTGGAATCTGTGTTATCATCTTGTTATTTTCCACAATAACAATTGTAATAATCTTTAACTTGTTCATTATTTCTTAATGTCTAGAAGTGTTATTTCTTTATTATGCATTCATTTTCGTGTGACAATTTTCTCAGTGTGTGTGTGTGTGTGTATGTGTGTGTTCAGCCATTTTGCATCTCTAGGACCACAATAGTTTTTATTTATAAGCATTTTAAAGTGATACCACATATGTGAACTAACTTGACTTATCTAAAAAATGAATATATACACTTCCATTCTTGAAGGTGTAGGACTTTAGAAAATTATTATGAGATGTTAAGTTGGCAAATATTTCTTCCTTCTCAAGTTCCTCCCTTTCAGACTCTCCCTGTCCTCCACTTCATTATAATACTTTGTAATTGCCATCTGAGATTTTTGCAACCACACATAATGTGATGTTTACACCTTACAACAACCCTAACAACCCTGATTCACATTTGACACCCTCTCCCTGAGTTCGGTTCTTTCTTTCTTTCTTTCTTTCTTTCTTTCTTTCTTTCTTTCTTTCTTTCTTTCTTTCTTTTTTAATTTCAAGTGCGGAGTGAGATGCTGTTGTCAAACTGTCTTGGTTTCTTTTTTCTACTCCATTTGTCCTGTGTTTAATGTAAGTTATTTTGCATCATTAATCTTGTAATCAAAACATTTGTTGGTTGAATTTATAGCATCTACACCTCAGTGAGCAGCACATTCTTTCTGATGTTTTGAAAGTTATTCCCCTTACATTGTTAATCTTGTATTAACAAGAACCTTCTTGATCCTCCAAAACTGTTCTCATGGCCATGAGCTGGGAGCTGAGAGTGCAGGTATACAAGTCTTCTGAAGACACCTTCAAGGAGACTTGAGAAGGTCAAGACCCCTTCAAGGTCCTTTATGGGGAAAATGGTCATTTCCAAGGGGTTGGTTCATTTTTTTTTTTTCAAAATGGGTTTCAAGATGTTATGGTCATTGTTAAAATATTCTAGGCATAATAATAGTAGACACCAATACTGTGATATAATCCTCAAGGGCAGCTCTTGCTCTTGTCACTCTGGCATGTGCCCTAAATAAATGCATGCCAGAGAAAGAATTATATTATTCATCTTTATAAAAATTTAATTACTTACAATATGAGTCAGAGAAATTACCATTATGATACTCATCACATATAAAGAATATACAGTAATAAAATATAGTTAAAAAGATCAAGGACAAGGTCATTGATGAGTGGCAGAATGCCTACCTATCATATGCAAGGTCCGGATTCAATCCTGAGCACTACAAAAAAATCCCATATAATGAAAGGGACTAGTTATCAAGTAACTCTTATTTTCAGTGGAGAGTTCTTCTCATTCATTACCAGTGATTTCTCCCCTTCTTCACGGAAGCAATTATACCAATTATTCAAATATCTGTCACTTTCTGCTTGGCATCACATTTGTCAAAGGAAAGGTCTGCAAGTAATTCAAGAACCAACAATCTCCTCTTAAAACCATGATCCAGGAGAATATTTCTCTCACCTTCCTGGCTTTAAAAATATTTTATTAAAGAAACATTATTCCTATATGGTTCAAACATCATTTTACTGAACAGTTACGGTGGTGGTTAGTTTTGTCAACTTGATACAATCTAGACTCACTTGGGAAAAGCGTTTCAGTGAGAGGTTGACTAGACCAGGTTCCCCTGTGGGAGATTGTCTTGATTAATTTGAGGTGGGAAGACCCACCCACTGTTGGGAACACCATTCCCTGTTCAGGGATTCTGAACTGTGTAAGGGTGGAAAGAAAATAAGAGTCAGACACTAGCATAGACACACTAAATCATTGCTTTCTTCTCTTGACTGTGGATAAAATGTGACTAGTTGCTTCAAGTCCCCAATGCCTTGAATGTTCCACAATGGTGGACTATCACCTGAAATGGCAAGCCAACTCAACCCTTAAGTTGTTTTTGTCATGGTATTTTATCTCAGCAACAGGGAAATAAATTAACACAATTACTAATTAATCCCTTTTCATACATTAATATACATGTCCAGTTTAGGTAGAAATTACGACCAGATTCTTCAAAGCTGTTTGAAACGGTTTCTGTTTTGCTTACGGAGTCTGAGAGCTCCTATTCCATTTCCTCACCCTTTGCTAGTGCTATGCTAGTTGTGACACCGGTGATTCATTATTATGGCTATAATACAAATTTCTCTGATAATAATAACAATGCCCACCTTTTAATGTATTTCTCAATCATTTTGATATCTTCTTTTGTTGAGTGATTCTTCAAGTCCCTTGTCCATTTTGCATGGATCTTTCTGTCTTTTTTTTTTCATAGTGATTTGTGAGAATTCTTTCTTTTATATGTGAGTCACTTATCAGTTATATACATTTACAAATATCTGTTCTAACCTAATGCCTTGACCTCACACTTTTAAAATTAATTTTTATACAACATACAAAGTAATGGGTTTCACTGTGGCATTTCAACACATACAAAGCATTAAATGTTTCTTACACATAAACTTAAACCCATATTCTGCATATGAGAGAAAATATGTGATATTTATCTTTGGTGGGCTTATTTTGCTTAACTTGATGATTGTGAGTGCTCTCAATTTTTCTGCAACTGCCATAATTTCGTTCTTCTTTACAACTAAATAGAAATCCATTAGTTACCTGAATGATATGTTCTTTACTCAGTTACCTATTGGTGAATGCGATAGTGCTAATTCTCAACTTGACAACATCTATGTCACACCTGTGACATAATGCTCATAATGTGGGGAAATTATCTAGATTATGTTAATTGAGGTTCAGAGACTTGCCCACTGTGAGTGGCACCAGTCCTTGGCTGGGATCTTGGACTATATAAATGGAGCAAAGGAACAGGGCAGCAAGTACTTCTTGCTCTCTGCTTCTTGACTGTGGATGTAATGTGACCAGCTCCCACAAGCTCCTGCCATAGTGACTTCATCATCATGAAATATACATGCAATTGTGAGTTAGAATAAACCTTTTCTATTTTAAAGGTTTTTTTTCCCAAAATATTTTATCATAGTAACAGGAAGAGAAGCTAAGATAATAGACATGTAGGCTGGTTCCATATTGTGTGTTTCATTGCTAAAACAAAATATCTGATAGAAGAGAAGCAACAGAAGGAAAAAAAGATTTATTTTGGCTCTTATATTTATTATATTATAATATTCTTATATTTAAGAGGGGACAAAATTCTTCACAGAGGGAGGATGGTAGTGGGAACATAATGTAGTATGGTGTCTCGAAAAGCAATGGCTCCCTTAGGCTTACATAATACTCAGACATCAAAGAGTGGCACTTCTTAAAAAGAATTAGGAAGTGTGACCTTGTTAGAGTAGGTGTGGTCTTGTTGGAGGAAGTGTGTCACTGGGGTTGGGCTTTGGGGTTTCAAAAGCCCAATCAGGTCAGGGGATCTGGATGTAGAACTCTCAGCTCCTTCTCTAGCACCATGCCTGCCTGCATGCTGCCATGCTGCCTGCCTTGATAATGGACCAAACCTCTGGACTGTAAGCCAGTTCCATTTAAATGCTTCTTTTTATACGAGTTACTGTGGTCACTGTTTCTTTTCACAGCAATAGATCAATGCCCAAGACATGCAGTCACACTGTATCTGCAGTGAGGAGGCAGAGAGAGATGGATTCATACGATCAACTAGCTTCCTTCCTTCCTCTTTTTATTCATTCGTAGACCCCAGCCAATGGGTTATTGCTTTCTGCATTAAGTTTGGAGTTTAAACCTCTCAGGAAACGCCTTCACAGACACAGCCTGAGGTGTATCTCCTAGATGACAGTCACATTTTGATAGTGAAGATTAAGAATCAAACATATCTTACCTACTGTGAACAATACTATAATAAATATGTGGTACACTGACAGAATCCTTCAGGTATATAATCTGGAGTGGTATAGGTAGATGGATCATATAATAGTCACAGTTTCAGGGTTCTTTTTGGAGAAATCCTGGTACCGGAAAATTTGGTACTGATTTTCACAGTGGCCAACCAGTTTATAGCCTTACCAGCAGCGAATGAGAGTTCTTCATCCAGATCCTCACTAGTCTTTTTTTTTTCATTTGTTTTACATTCCAAACTTTTGTCTACAATGCATTCTGAAGTGTTTCATACAGGTATGAATTTGGGACCAAGCTTCATTTCCTTTTTTAATTCCTTCTACTGATCCAGCACAATAAATCCCTTTCTTCTCTGTAGTGTAGTCATTGTCATGAATCAATATCTATGAGCGCTGGATGTATTCCTAGAATCTATTACAGTTTCTCTGGGATTTTACAAGAGATCACTTTGCTGTTATTAATGTAATTTTATAAAAAATTTCTATCTGATGATATTATTCTTCCTTTTGTTCTTCTACTTTATAATTGGCTTGGCTATCCTTGGTGTCTTAATTTGTTTCTGTTGTGATAAAGACATTGTGACCAAAGTAACTTGGGCAGGAAATGGTTTATTTTGCTTTCATATCCTGATTACAGTCCATCCATCATTGAGGGAAGCCGAGGCAGGAGTTCTAGCAGGGCAGGAACCTGGAGAAACTGAATTGGACATCATGGACGATTGCCGCTTACTGGCTTGCTCAGCCTGCTTTTTTAGAGAGCTGAGGACCACCAGCTGAGGAGTGACACCATATCTAGTGTAGTGGCACTTCAGCATCAATCATTAATCAAGAATTTGATTGGACGTATTTTCTCAGCTGCAGTTCTTCTTCTCAGATACTCTAACCAAAAAATGTCTAATCAGGACACTTGAGTCCTTGTTCTACTTTCTGCATTTTTGAGCCATCTTGAAAATTTCAACTAAAATATGAAAATGTATTTTTTTCATTGAATTGTACTAATCAACTTGAATAGAACTGAAATCTTCACTGTGCCTGTCTTTATATCCATGAACTTAATTTTTCCACTTGTCTGTTTCTACTTTTCTCATTAATAGTTTGTGATTTCTTTTTATTTTTTTAACATTTATTTATGGTGGTTGTGGTGGTATGTGTGGTGCCTATATAGATGTCAAAGGACCTCTTACCAGAGTAAGTTCTCTCCTTCTACTATGTGGTGGGTCCTGGGATGAGAGTCAGGCCATTGGACTGATGGCAAGGCCTTTCATCTACTTGACCATCTCACCATCCCTCCTTTTGCATCTATAGTTTCTTATGTAGAGGGGTTTTAAATCAATTCCTAGATAATGTTATTTCAAATGGCATCTTTATTTTTTCATTTACAATTATTTTCTTTAGTATATTAAGCTGATTTTAATGCTTTTTTTTCCAGTGACATTTTCATATTAGCTTGTCAATTCTAATATGTAACTGCAGGTGAATTTTTCTGTAAATATATGTCTACAGTCTAATAGTCTAGGCATGCTCCAAGACTCCATTTGTTGTCTAAACTGTTAATAGAACTAAATTCTGAATAAGTTAAGATATTTTTCCATAGATATAGACATACCTGTAGTTAAGCTTAACTTATAATTACATACATTAAAAGACTGGCAACAATAACAACTAGTAAAATATGGTAATTATAATACTATCTTTTTGTTGTTGTTGTTTTTCAAGACAGGGTCTCACTACATATTTCTGGCTGTTCTGGAACTCACTGTATAGACCAGGCTAAATTTGAATTCACAGAGATCTGCTTTCCTCTGTCTCCCAAGTGCTGAGATTAAAGGTGTATATTGCTATGCCCAATTTACAATACTATCTTATAATAAAAGCTATATAAATGTCTTCCTCTTTCAAAATCTATACATTAAGCATATGATTTTCTTCCTTAAGCTTGTACCATTGCTTGTGTTTGTACATGTGAGAATATATATATGCACCATGCACTTCATTATTTTAAGATAGGGTATTTCAATGGATCTAGGGCTAGGCTAGTAGCCAAAAATCATTAACAATTCTCTTAGGTCTACCTCCTACACCGAGTTCTGGCTTTTTTACCTGGTGGTAAAATCTCACCTCAAGTCCTTCTTGTGCTTACACAGCCAGCTCTGTTACTTGCTAAGCTATCTCTCCAGCCACACTTTTTGCCTTTTAACTTGAAGAAATCATTTTGTAGCTAATTTTGGTACATTTGATTTGGCAAGATCACTGTTCTTGTGCTTGGGGCCACTATTAATTAAAATAATGGTTAATTCAATTAATACTTATGATCATGACAGTCTATCTGATAACTAATATGGCTACACAGTGCCTAAGAGTAGCTGACAAATACAGAGGATACACTGGACTCACATCACAAGCAGGATGGATCAGGACTATACAAGATTTTACTGTGCGACACAGAATGGCATGTAGTTTATAACTTACGAATTGTTTATTTCTGGAATTTTCCATGTAATACTTTCAGATCACAATTGGCCTGAGATCAAAGGAAACTACTGTGTATTTTTCTATGCCATTGTGTATAAATGTATATGTATATGATTTTTAAAAATGTCTGTCTGGGAAAACATAGCACAAGGGTACCTCATGCATGACTACAATTTAATTAATTGGCTCCACTTATTACTTAGCATTTACTTCTATTTATTTTGTGGCTCCCACTCGCCTTCTGTTGCCTGCCAAACTGCTCTGAAAAGCATCAGCATCCCCATCATCTGCAGTACCAATTAGACACTTTTTGGATGCTTTGAAATGCTCAATATTTTGGGTATCAAACTTATTTGGGGTTGCACAAAAAAGAAAAAGAAGGAGCTTATTTACTCTGTGCTCAACAATGCTTCCTGGGATGTAAGCCTAACTGCGCATGCTCAATTTCAGTGCCTTTCATAAATGCTTCTTGCAATTTCGGGCTCTCTTGCCATTCACTGACCACAAGAGGTCACTCAGTCCACAGTGCTATGGACACATCATCATTACCCCATTTTCTTGCTTTTATTTCCTCCTCCCAGTAAAACCAGATAAAAAACAAAACAAAAAGAATCCTCTCTTAGTTTAATGGATTGGAGAAAACAGACAATAGTAAATGGCATGTGTATAAAAACAAAACAAAAACAGACAAAAGATCACATGGTGAGATATTAGCAGGATATTTCTAGCCATCTAAAGCAATCATGAACAAGACAAAATATACAAAATATTGGTTTTCTTTATTGAATGGGAAGTACAAGGATATTATCTCCAATAGAAAGTAAGTAACAAAGAAGTGAGCTCTTGAATTTTTTCCTAACTGCCTGCCTGATAATATCCCTGAATTAGAGATACGTAAGATTAAAGGCTATCAAGATTCTTAGAATTTGAAAGACACAGTACTGGAAATGAGAGAAGCAAAAAGGTAATGAGCTGAGATGGAGGTAGTGGATAGAGAGGAAGTGAGGAGGAGGAGAAAGGAAGAGGAGAAAAGAGGAGGAACAAGAGTAAGTGGGTGGGAAGAAAGAAGAAGAGGAGAAGAGAGAAGAGGAGAGAAGAGACTAGAGGCACAGAGGGAGATGAGGAAGGAATGAAGAGAGAAGGGGGAAAGGAGAAAGAAAGAGAAAGGGAGAGAGGGAGAGGGAGAGGAAAAGGGGAGGGACAATATTCAAATCTTTTGCGTATGTAGAGAGTATTTCCTTAATCTTTAGCTGAGTATTGATTATTTACTTTTTATTAATTATATTTGTTCAACAGTTTTGTATATAATACATAATTCATTCCAATTATTTTTTTATCTCCTTTCTCTTATCTTACATACATTTCATTTTGTGTGACATTATTCCTTGGGAGACATGAACAAACATTATAAACCTAAAGTAAGGATACCACTGAAGTCCAGCTTGGTGAACAAATGAGTTTTAGTGTGGCTACTTACAGGAATGTGGGAGAGAGGTTACTTACAGGAGCTGAAATGACTCATAGTCATCTGAATCACCCAAAGCCCACCCCAGCATGAATGACAACTCTTGAAAACCAGAAACCTGGAGTGTATTGCACAATCTGCAGACATCTGAACAGGTTAGTAAATGTCCTTAAAAGGTAGCTTAGTTGGTCTGAGCCTCTTCCAGGAAGTTTGTCTGGTCTGACTCTTCCAGACATCTGAGCTTGTCTCAAAGTATCTCTGAGCATTCCATATCTGTGTGTGTGTGTGTGTGTGTGTGTGTGTGTGTGTGTGTGTGTGTGTGTGT
>NW_021604621.1:607972-637534 GCF_004785775.1 Grammomys surdaster
TGTGTGTGTGTGTGTGTGTGTGTGTGTGTGTGTGTGTGTGTGTGTGTTTGGGGATGCAAGGATCCACTGAATCTGGTCAGTTCCAATGACTCCTGAAACTATTATTTACTTCCATAAGGTAATGAGCTTCCCTACAAGATAAAATGATTCATCTCTCTACAGAACATTCTTGGGTTTCACCACCCCTTAGAATATTCTGTTGTTTTACCTTTCATCCTAAATCTTAATGAGATTCCCTTATCTCAAGGGAAATTGCTACACAACACCCCTAGAAAACCCCCATTCCCTGTATAGGTCTCTTTCCTATGTTCAGGTCTGTGATGTTGCTTCATGGCCCACTGAGTTTAACCAGGCCTGTCTACATGACCATTTGGAACTATCAAATGGGGCCTGGTGGGTTCATCAGTGGACACACAATTGAATACAATGACACCTCCTCTCCCAGCATCTATCAGGAACCAATAGTCCATCAGGGAAGGATTGAACGTTATAAACCCCTCCTTCATCCACAATTGACTGTTGACAGGCCCAGTCTGTATAAGCCCAGTGCAGCAAGCAATAGCTTCTGTGAATTCATGGCTGCAATGGCTGTGTCATGCCCACTGGGACACCATTTCACAGCCATTCTCCCTACCCTCTAGCTCTTACATCAATTCTGCCCATTATTCCTCCATGTTTTCTGAGCCTTTGCTAAGACAGAAGGGTAAAAAATACTATACTTGCCGGGCGGTGGTGGCGCACGCCTTTAATCCTAGCACTTGGGAGGCAGAGGCAGGCGGATCTCTGAGTTCGAGAGTTCAAGGCTAGCCTGGTCTACAGAGTGAGTTCCAGGACAGCCAAGGCTACACAGAGAGACCCTGTCTCGAAAAACCAAACCAAAAAAAAAAAAAAATACTATACTTAGGGCTGAACATTCTCCCCTCATTCCGGCACCTTGAGAAGCCAGACAACAGTCTCTACATTTACCTTCCACTGCTCAATGCAAAGAGAAGCTTCTCTCATTAAGGCTGAAAGCAGTGTTTGCCCTATGGGTATAAACATAGACATTCAGAAGGTAGTTAGGGGGCATGCAAATTCAGTTAGACAATAGTAGTAAGTAGTAAGTAGTAAGCATAAATAGTTTCCTATGCAGCTGGTCTCAACTCCAGTCTAAGAGCTGTTGGTTACCTACAAAAATTGTGCCACTGTTGCACTAATAGGCACACTGTGCCTAACAAGACGACTGTAAGTTTCTAAGGTTCCTAGTGAAGACTAGTCATGCCTTTTATCCCCCAGCAGCCTGCATGATACCTTATAGCACTGTAAAAGTTAGGAGGAAGTTTCCAGCTTAGTTCCAGTTTGATTTCTTTATATCTTGCAATCAACATGTCTAGTGTCTTCAGCAATAGGGGTCTATTAACTAGTTATATGGCCAACCAAGGAAAATGGCAAGAGCTAGTATTGTTTTCAGGGCCAATAACTCATGAAAAGGTATCGCACAGCTGGCACTAGGATTTTTGTTTAACCACCCATGGAACTACCTAAGCTGGGAGATGGTAGGGTTGGAAAGAAAAAATAGAAATAGAGAGAACAACTTTCTAAAAGCACTCTCTTGAGCTAAGGACTATTTGTAGTTCTCCCAGGCATAGTGGAAAATTCCATAATTCCAAGCTATAAGTTTCAGTGCCCACAAACATTAGCTCAGTAGTGGAGAAAAAAAGGCTCTAGACTAGAACCAAATAAAGTTTAGAAGCAAGCCTCAGAAGTATAACATAAAATCAAATTAATTTAATAATATCATAGGAATAAACTTTTAAAAATTAAATACATTTTAAAAATTCATCATTCACCAATGAAATGACATGATGGTTGGTATCCAATAAAATTACAAGACATCTAAGAGATTGTAAAAATACAACCCATGACAAGGATAAAGGTGAATAAATTAGAAGACACAAAAGAAGCCAATGAGACCATTACTAGGCATAAATATTAAAACATACAACTATTCCCTGTTTTCCCAAAAGGTAGAAAAACATGTGAACATGATAAAAAGTTATGTTGAAGAGCCAAGGAAAATTATTTTTAAAAAATGTGAGATGAAAAATACCCTTACATATGAATAATACTAGATTACATATTGCAGCAGAAATATTAGTAAATTTGAAGACAGCAATAGAAAAATTCTTACTTAAATACAGATGAAAAAAGGCTGAAAAAATTCATGAAGCATCATTTAACTCTGTAAGACAACTTAAAGCAGACTAATAAAGAGTTCAGTGTGAGAACAGAAAAAATGTTGGAAGCAATAATCACAGAAACCATATGATGACAAATTCATAAATCTCAAAAGCTCAATGAAATCGGAAGCACAGGAAATATGAAGAAAAATGTATCAAGACGTATTTGTAACTGCTTAAAACCATGGATAAATGGAACCAACTTAAATGCAGGCAGAGATCACATTACACACAGAGACACGTTACTAACAGAGGAACAAAGATAAGCACAGCAGCACATTTTTCATGGAAAGCAACACAAGCTACTAGCATGAGGGACAGCATATTTAAAGAACCAAGAGAAATAAAATGTTAACCTATACCTATGCAAATTATCTTTCAAAATCAGTGCAAAATAAAAATATTTGCAGAGAAAAAAAATCCTCAAAAATATATCAACTATCATTCAGCAAATCAAGAAATATCAAGGAGGAAGTCTGCAGACATGAGCAAAATGGCAGAAGAGATAGCTCTAAGTAACCAATTCGATGGAAACATTAAAAGAAATAAACAACCAATTTAACACAAATCGGTCAGAAATAACGTCATCAGAATTCTGGAAATCAGCAAAACCTTTAGCAAAACCAAGTAAACAGTGAAGAAATATGATCTATTCCCTTCCCTGATTCACACTGGTTTTGAAGACAAGAAGCCAGGTTTCCAGTACAGAAACCTGGTTTGTAATTCCAAAGTAAGCAAAACAGATAGCCACTATTCACGAAGTACTGGTGTACTTTTTATCTACAAAGTCAATGTGTAAGCACCTGGAAAGTATCATTTGCAATTTTAAAATTAATACTGAAAGATAGATAACAAAGTGATGAGTTGCATCATGATATCTTCATATACATGGGTCATTATACCATGTTCAAATTCATCCCCTTCCCAATCGCCTTCTGTCACAGCTCTTTTCTGCCCTAATGGTTCACTTCATTCCCCTTGCCCTAATTCATCCTTAACGATTTTTGTGGCTTATTTTCATTTATTAAGATCTTTTCACTGCCTCTCGTGACCCACCTTGTGTTTGCATCCCACAGACACACACATATAAGTACACATATGCACATACACACTTACACATTGTGTATATTGCACCATTTTTTCTTTATGCACTCATCTGTCTATGAACATCCAGACTTGTTCCATTTGCTGCCTCTTAGGAATAGTGTATTAACTATCAGAGACACGCAGGCATCTCTCTCGTAAGTTGACTTAGAGTCCTTGGGTATAGATCCAAGAATAATACAATTGGGTCATTTGGGCATTGTATTTTTTGTTTTTAAGAAATGTTCATACCTAATGACTTCATAAGCTTACATTCTCACAAGCAGTGTCTAAGGACACTTCTTCCCTCAAATTCTCTCCAGCATTTGTTGTTATCTGTTTACTTGATGATAACTATTCTGGAAAGAGAATTTCAATAAAGATTTAAATTTCATTTCTCTGATGGTTGAAGACATTGAATACTTCTTTATATATGCATTGGCCATTGTATTCTTTTTGGAGAACTGTCCACTTAGTTAATTGGCCCCATTTATTGATAGAATGATTGGCTTTCTTTAGTGTTTGATTTTTACAGTTCTTTACATATTCCAGACAATAATTCTACCTGATGCGTAGTTGGCAAAGATCCTTTTCCATTCTGTGAGCTGTCTCTTCACTTTGGGAATTGTTTTCTTGGCTGTAGAGAAGCTTTTTAATTTCATGTAGTCCTGTATGTCAACTCTTGGGCTTATTTCCCATGCTGTTGGCATCCTTTCCAAAACAAAAAACAAAAAAACAAAAAACAAAAAAAAAACCTATTTCTGTATCTTCAAGTGTTTTGCCCGTTTTCCTCTAACAGTTTCTATTTTAGGGCTTACATTAGGGTATTTTATCCCTAATTCTTTTGTTCTCCTTATTCTACCATCATATGTTATTTGGGGTTAAGTTTTTTATTTTTACTACTACAATCTTTAGTCCTTTTAAATAGTCTAATACTGTGTTTTAATGATTTTAGTGGTTATTCTAGACCAGTGGTTATTCTAGACCAATTTTCATTGCTACTTCCTAACTTTAATTTTTCTACTGCAATGGATCATGATGTAAATATTAGTGTTTTCTAATGGTTCTAGGTGACCCCTATGAAAGGGTCATTCAACCCCCAAAAGGATTGTGACCCACAGATTGAGAAACACTATTTTAGATCATTGGTTCTTAGACATGGTTGATTTTGCCACCCCATATGGCTTCTGGCAATATCTGTAGATACTTTTTGTACTCTTATGGGGTGGTACTATTGGCATCTACTAAAAAGAGGTTAGGGACACTTCTAGCTACTCAGAGAAAAGACATAAGAACAAAGAATTATTCTCTACCAAAGCTAATAGTGATACTGTTGAGAAACCCTGATTTAGAAATTATGATTCTTATCTTCAGTTCCTCTTAAATTCATACCTCCCCATTTCATAAATAAAAAACAATAAAGGTCCCATTATCTGCTTCTGTCCAGTGTCCTATTCATTTTTACACATAAGTCCAGAGTCATTGCTATAGTTACTTCAAATGATAGAGCAAACATCATTTACAGGTGCCTACATACTTGTCTTTCCGGTGCTCTTCAACGCCTCCTATAATCCTATCCTGCCAATAGTGTCATTTTTCTTCAGCCTAAAGCAGTGTTTTTGTTGACAGTTCTTTTGCTCAACTTTTTCATTTCCAAAGGATTTGGGGTTCCACAGCTCCTAGCAGAATGACACACTTGTCAGTTTCTCACAATGCAAATATACAACTGACCATTTTTGATATTTGTTTTTACCTCACTTGGGTTTCTAATTAAAGAGGAAGATATGAAACTCCCAGTCAAACCATAACTAAGTGCAATGAACTTCTTTTTATTCTGTTTGAAATTAAAATAATTCAGGCATGAAGTTCCGTGTGTCCCCCCCCCCCCCCATTGGAGAACAGTAATAGCTGCTTACAGAATTTTAAAAACTAATAGGAGAGATGTTTCTTGCTTTGATAAAAGTTTATACATGTTCAACAAACATCACATGGTTTGTGTGTAGAGGCCAGAGACACATGTGGGAGTCATTTCTTTCCTTTTGTCATGGGTCCTAGGAATTAATGTCAAGCCTTCAGTATTTATCCTTAATCCCTTGAAGTATCTCATCAGCCTTTACCATATTTTCTTTATCTATGTCACTTAGTATCTACCTCACTTGATTTCATCTCTTAGCTCTTGTGAACGATGCCACAGTGAACACCACAGTCTTTTCCACATTTTAATCGATATCCCACTTTATATCTATTTTATATCTGCCTCTTAATATAATTCTGTAATTATTAGTTTAGTTTTTTGGCTTTTTATTCATCATCTTAAAACTATGACTGATTTATGCACCATGCTCATAATAGTAAAGCATCCCAATTTGGATATTCACTCCTACCAGAGATCTTTATTACTTCCCATGCTTTCTTACATATTAGTATCTCTCAGTTTGAAGATTTTCTTGTAGAACAGACATGGTGGGCAGACATTAGTGCAGCCATTGTCTGAGACCATTCTTATCTCTCCTTCACTTCTAGAAGAGCATTGTTGATTATTTGGATGTTTTTTTCTCCAGCATTGTGAAGACTTGATTTACTTCTAATTGCTTGTAAGGTTTCTGATAAGAATTTTGTTGCCAAGTGAATAAAGACACAGTCATAGGAACTGGGAAGATAAAAAGTGCTTGCTCTAGTGAGATTATGAATATAAAGAATGCTGTTCTGCTGAGCTTTGATGCTGCAGATAATGCTGATAAAATTATCCATGGCTTGAAGTCAGTATTTCAATTTTGGTCAAACCTCAAGAATGGCATATATAGCTTGATCAGGCTAGCCCTTTTTGTCCTGGGAATACTTTTATTCCTGCCCATCATGTTAAAGCTTGTCTTTAACAACATCAACATTTTGGGAGCCAAAGTACATGACTTGAAACTGAAAACAGACCCCAGACAGAGTTATTAATTTAACAAGCTGGCAAGCCAAGGATGGGAAAGATTCTACACAGAGCCTTACCAACCTAAGACAAGAAGTGCATTTCTTTTGATAATGTATATTCCACGACATGGAAGGAATGTATTCTTGCCAGAGTGACCTAAGACAGGCTCAGTCTTGTTTATACAATAAAAAAGGGGGAGATGCGGAGAGCTTTTGGAGCTGATTGACAGGAATCTGACATTGGCCAAGGACAAGAAAATGGACTGCTTGGAAGGAATCTGACATTGACCAAGGACAAAGAAATGGACTGCAGGCAGGAATCTGACATTAGGCTAGAACAAAAAAGTAATTTCAGGCAGGAATCTAAATCCTAGGCTACAACAAAGAAGTAATTTCAGGCAGGAATCTAAAGCTTAGGCTAGAACAAAGAAGTAGGCTTCAGGCATGAAAATGACTTTGGGCTAGGACAGGGAAGTAGGCTCAGATATTTTGGTCATCTTGATAAGCCCCTAGAAATAGTGATCATGGGAGTGATCACACTACCCTGTTTATTGTCCTGCTTGTTCTTTGACTATGTGGGTTTATTGTCTTGCTTGTTCCTTGACTATTTGCATCTATTGTATTGCTAGTTCCTCAACCTAGAACTGACATTAATACTTGCATGTAATTAAAATGGTATAAAAGCAAAAAGGAGGAGGAATGGGATAGGGGGTTCATGGGGGTTGGGGGTGGGGAAAGAGGATAACATCTGAAATGTAAATAAATAAAATATCTAATAAAAAAAGTGTTTGCTCTGCAAGCCTGATAGTAGGCACCAGGGCTCCTAGAACCTATGGCTGCAGTAGTACAGCTGTCTCTCTACAACATGGTATGCAGAGACAGGATAGTCTGCAGAAGTACACAGGCCACCTATCCTGAAACAAGAGGGAAAGATAAGGACCCACTCTGAAAAGTTGTCCTTTGACCTCTACATGAATGTCATGGCACAGAGGCTCACATTTGCATTCAAAAGGATGCTTCTATATGTTTATTAAAGCCCACTTTTGAGATGTTTCCTATGAGAATATTTCCAGAGACAATTAGTATGTCAAACAACTAAGAGAGGACAACCAACTTTAAAAATGGGACCATCAACAATGTGAAGAGCTTGGGTTGAACAAATGCTAGAGGAGGAAGTCTGCCAGAGCGAGGATTCTGTCGGCTTCCTGTCCACTATGAAGTGAATAGCTTTGCTCCATTACCTGAATCCCATCATCTGCTTTACATAGGGTCCAAAAGCAACAGAACCAGCTAACCATGGAATAAAAACTAAATTATGAGGATCTATAAATCTTTCTTTATTTAAACTGTTTATCTCAGGTATTTGTTGTTATGGAAACAAAAGGTTTAGCTTAATACAGTTCTTCCTTCTTGGTAGTTTCAGTTTTCATGGTCGCAGTTATTAGCAGTCAACAATGTCCAAAAATATTAGATGGAAAATCCTGGAAATAAGTGACTCATATATTTAAACTATATCCTCTTCTGCCTACTGTGATGAGATCTCATGACATTCTACTGAATAGAATCCATTCCATTCTGTCCACATCACCCAAGGGATGTGAATTAATCCTTTGTCTAGGATATCCACATTATATTTGCTACCCATCAGCTATTCATTTAGTAGTCATCTCAGCTACCAGCTTGTCACACTACCCATGCTTAAGTAAGCTTTACCTTATATAATAATGGCTCCAAAGTACAGTCCATAAACTATGGAGGCACATGTGAATGTTGTTAGTATATGGCAATGGGTTCAGGATATACAGGAGAAAACAAAATCAAAATCAAAATCAAAATCAAAATAAGGGATTGGTACCATCCAGTGACTATTTTACTAAAATAAATATTGTACACAAAAGATATTAGTTCTTGGGGCAACAAATATATTTCCTAGTCTTTTAATGGCAAAACTGGGTATGTATATAGAGATTTCTTTGAGAAAAGTTCTAATCTGTAGCATAGGCTACCCTGTAACTCACTACATAGTTCAAGCTTCGTGTTGTCTGGTCCTGAGTCTATACACCACTTATCTGGATCAGATTTTTTAAATTTAAACTTTAGGCAGTACTGAGGATTGAACCTAGGACCTCATGCATGTTCAACAAGTATAATACTCCTGAGTTATCTCCAGCTGTAGAGACTGGTGGTTTGAATGAGATTAGCCACTACAGGTTCATATGTTTGAATACCTATTTGGAAAGGATTATGAGGTATGGCCTTATTAGAGGATGTGCTTCACTGGGGGTAGGCTTTGAGGTTTCAAAAAGACTCACTCCAGCCAAAGTGTGCTTCTTTGCTTCCTGTTTATGAATTAGGATGGGAGATCTCAGCTACTTCTTCAGTGCCAAACTTGCCTGCCTGCTGTCATGATCCCGGCCATAATGGTGAGGGACTTGTATCTTTCTACAAATGTAGCCACTAACAGATAATTTCCTTCTACTGGTCACCTTGCTTATGGTGCTTACAATAATAGAAAAGTAACTAATAAAGAGATTTTAATTTAGTGGCTTGGGCTCACCTATGAGAAGCAAAAGAGAAATACAGTGGCTTTGGGTTTTCAGCAGCAACGACAGACCACACAACACTCACACTAGTTAGTGAAATGATTCCCTTTCCAAATCTATTTCATTCAAAGTTACTTTTATTTTTAAAAATTCACACATTAAAATTCATTCTTTTGGTGCATAATTCTCTGAGTTTTAACAAACATACACATTGTAACTATAAATAACACACAGAAAGTTCCTATTATTAAAAAAAATCCCTTGTGCCAATACTTGGTGTCTAGTGCTTTTTCTGCCTTATTGTTTCATCCTTTCCAGAAAACACAGAAATGAAATATAACAGTAAGCAGCCGTTTGAGTCTGGCTTCTTCTACTTAGCAAAATATATTTAAGATTTATCCAAGTTGTTGCATATATGGTACCTTAGTTTTTTATTGCTGAGTAGAATTTTGTTGTCTGGTTACACCAGTTTCTATATCTCTGCACCAGTTGAAAGGTATCCTCTACTAGATTTTCTCCATTTTTAAGTGGTCTGCAGGTCTAGTAAGGAGGAGGTAAGGTTTCCCACCTGAGAGGAAGCAGTCCCTTCTGAGAAACCTGGCTGAGAAGTGTATTCCAGGGTAACATGTGCAAGAAGCTGTAACCAGGATCCTTCACTTCTCATCCCTTAAACTCTATGAAAAATTGGAGCATTAACCATGTGAGCAATATAGCAAATGAATAGAAGTTTGTCCTGAGTAAAGTCAGAAATCCTCAGAGGAGGTCTGACGAATATTTTGGAAGCCAAGTGTTTGTAAGAATATTTAAAAATTACTTTAATTAAAAACTAGTGAAAAAGGTAAAAATTACTCCAAATCATACCACCTAAAAATGTTTACAAGGTGGAGGTGTTTTTTTTTTTAGCTTGTACAGAGCCACTTGCAGAAGGTAAGCCTGTTATATACATTTCCTATTTCATTCCTATATTTGTTTTTATATTATCTCTACAAACTATACACATGAACTATTTACTTAAAAATATGTTACATATATCTTATACATACATACATACATACATACATACATGTATCTTAGTTTATAACAATATAAAATCTTGGATATGGGTACAGGTTACAATATATTCATAGATCTAGTCTACTGTTTCAATGGCTTCAGATACCCTACTAAATGGATGTGCCATAAGTTATAAGTCACTCATGTTGACAGGTGGACATTCGGATAATGTCCAAGTTCCTATGTTTTTGAGTTTCACTGAGATTTAACTCACATACCACGACATTCACCTACTTTATATATTCATCATTATACAAACATTGATGAAATTTATGAACATTTTCATCCACTTGCAAAGAAGCCCTATACACTCTAGTTTTCCCTGCCTACCATTTATCACTACATATATATGTATTTTTTAAAACCAACTCTGTATTTGACATATATATGGAATTGTACAATTTGTCATCATCAGTGACTGGTTTCTTTCCCTGAACATACTCTCAGGGTACTCCCATGTTATAGTACTATATCTCAGAAGTATTCCCTATTTTTTTAATAAACGGCTTGTGAAGAAATTGGATTACTGTTTTATTAAACATTTAGTAGAATTCTAGAATTCAAATCAAAAGCAACGTAAGCATCGGTATTGTTGTGGCTTATCTGCCTTGTTACTTATTTAGCCTATTTGTTATGAGGTCTATTCTGGTTTCCTATATTTGGTTCTTGGTACTTTATCTTTTTAGGAATTTGTTCATTTTTAGTAGGTTAATTTATTGACACATGAGTATAATAGTATTCCTTCATACACCTTTTATTTTTCATAGGCCAGTAGCAATATTCCCTCCTTTATTTCTCCTAATGATTACATTCTACCTTTTACTGCTATAAAGGTTTGCCAATTTCTTACTTAGACTCATTGTATTTTCTCTATTGTATTCTACTCTAATGCATTTTGCATGTTTTCCCATTTTTGTTTGTTCTAGGTATCGTTTGCTATTATTTTCCTATGGCTTAAGATATAAACTGAATTATTGTTACATAATCTTTCTTCACATTTAACAGGCTTGTCTCTAAACATGTCCTATATAGACAAAGGTAGCTAGGAACCACCCAGTGTGGATGCTGAGGATCAAACTCAGGTCCTCTGCAAGGGCAGTAAGTACTCTTATGCAGAGCCATTTCTCCAGCTTCTTCTCTGCTTCTTTATTGGCCTACTTGGTATTTAAGTATCACTAATTTTCAGTTATTTATGAGTTTCCCAATTTATTGTTACTGATTTGTAACCTCCTTCCAAGTGGAAGAAAACATGTTTGATATTACGTTAGTCTACCTGTATTTATTAAGGCCTGTTTTGTGGTTCAGCTAATGATCTAGCCTAAAGATATTTCATATACATGGGATGAAAATATATATTCTACTGTAGGGTAGAATGTTCTATGGCTGTCTTTCAGATTTATCTAGCGCTCAGTGTTGAAGCTGGCTACTTCCTTGTATATCATCTGTGTAGCACTACTTGTATTAGGAAGTAGGCACTGAGTATCCACCCAGCTTGGAACATGTCTGTTTCTCCTTCATTCTTTACTTTGTTACCTTGTTTCAGGTTATTTGGGGGCCCTGTAGTTATGAAAATATGTGATTAAAATTTTCATATCTTAAAACACTGACCTTTTAAATTAAAAGTAGATCTTTACCTCTAGTATTTTTGTTTCCTTTTCCTCATGCTTTGGGGTATGACAGTCATGCAGACTTTCTACACATCCCAGGGATAACAGCACAGTATAATTACCAACATAATTCTGTTACTTTTAGGAAGCTGAATTAATTTACAGCCTTGTAAAATGTAGCCACCTTAGTTCCCTTTTGTTTTATTTGTTCCTATGGATTTATACTCTTTTTAAAGAAACTATAGCATTATTTCCTAGCTTTTTGTCCTGTTATTATCAGGTTCTAGGGTCTGAACTCAGATTCTGTTGGTTCCCTCTGAGCCATTTTACTTGAGCTTTTGCAGTATTTTCATGATTCTTTCTCCATTTTTGAATGGAATTATTATTATATATTGCTCCATGTACTTGTGGAGTTCCCTACAGTTCCTTCATTTTTTTCCCCTTGTTCCTTATCTTGGAAAGGTAAGAAGCAATGCTCCTGTATGGATGAGATAAATGAGGCTCAGATTAAGATGTTCTAAGCTCATGGTGGTAAACATGGGTGACTCTGAGGGTCACAGGTCTGACTCCAAAGTTGGTTCTACCGTCTAAACCATATTAGGATCCTATTCTTCAACAACTATGAGCAAATCCCTAGGGAATTTGAGGCAGGCTGCCTTTCTTCTAAAGAATTTTCTTACCTTGTCCCTTTAGTATATAGGCTAGTTCATTCCTCTTGAAAGTTCATATATCTAATATTTAACATATATTAGGCAGGTACTCCATGTTTAATCTATACTGTTTTGAATTCAATAGTATCATAGATTACCAATATTTTGGTTTAAAAGGTGTCATAATAATACATATGTTTTTGAGGACTCTGAAAACCTAGTGTGGAAGCAATCATTAAATAAGTTGATAAAACTTATGAATCTACCTAATGAAACTGTTGAAAGTTCTGCCAAAACACAGTTTGAGTTCTAGTAAATAAATATTTGAGTTTGAGTTCTAGTAAATAAATATTTTAACACTGGGTTAGTTTTAAAACTGTGTATACAGGAAACAGTCCTAGAAAAAGTCTTATCTCTAGGACTAAACACTGAAGACTACAAAATTCTTAAAGAATTTTTGGAATCTTCAGGAATAGTCCTATGCAATATATCCTGAGAACTAAAGGTTTTCACATGGTTTTAATCCTCAGGGAATTATCTGCCATATATAGTGTTTCATTATTATCTTTAACACTCAGGATATTATCAATTTTATATAATATTTTTCAATACTACACAGTATTTAATTATAGAAAATATTTTTATCAATTCTCTCCAAATGCTGAGAGTCATTGTCCTAATTTCTGTCTTTCTTATATTTCCTCTTCAATTTTCAACAAAGTTTTATGAATATACGTATTCTTGAACTAAGATTATGATAAAAGAAAAAGATTATCTGAGTGTGTATTTACATACATACATATATCCAAATGTGCATGTACATGTGTGTAGATATGGATTTCTAGCTGCCATTGATTTCTGTTCTGCCATCTGTAGCAGATGTTAGAAGGGAAGCATGTTGAACAGCTGACTGTTGCTTTTTGCTCTTTGCAAACTCTATCACCAATATTTTCCCATAGAGTTTATATCCATTAATTTGGTGCAGTGCTTGCCATGCTACGTCTTTATCTGGAAAAAAATAAGAAAAATGCATCAAATTATATAGAGCTAATCACTCAATTATATTACAGGTTTAATTTGGATTTGTTTGCTATAAAAATCATACTGATATTTGATGTTTTTGTCTTGCCTGTAATCCCCAATTTGTATGTTAGCAAGATTAAATTAATGAGTAATAATAGTGACAAAAGACCCTCAAAATATATATTTGATTCAAAGATATATTAGATATAAGGACACATAGGGAGTATATTTAAACATATAAGTTAAACCTAACTATAAACAGGCTTTTACCTTAGATATAGATATGAGATGCAAATTTTTCAAAATTGTTACACAAATAAAAGAAGTTAACACACTATTGGACACATTTAGCTACTTTTTTTCTTTTAGAAAGAAAGTAGTTGTGGGACTCTTATGGGGATAATGAACTTTTCTTGCAGGTATATAAAAACATGTGTATGAGAATATATAGTACATAGCAGGAATATTCAACATATGGGTCTCAGAGACTATATGTAAGAAATGAGGGACTAGAGTCTGTGGAATTATAAGTAGAAAGTGCCATTAGACTGAGTTCACTTTGTCTCAGATAGATACCAAATTTTCAAGTGTATACCATAGCTATTAGGATTAGTAAAATAGGTACAAGTAAGAAGTATAAAGCTGGGACTGGGGAGATGGTTCTATAAGTAAAAGGCTTGCTCTGTAAGCATGAGAACTTGAGCTCGGATCCCTGGTATCCATATAAAATTCCAGGTTTGGAAGCACTCATTGGTGATCCTAGCGCTAAGGAGGTAGTTCCTATAGCTCCCTGACCAGCCAGCTGAGCCACATCCATGAGCTCTAAGTTCAGTGAGAAAACTAAGGTGGAAGAGCAGCTGAAGAAGATACTGTAGGTTAGCTTCGAAAGGAGATTTATATATATATATATATACATATACATATACATATACATATACATATACATATATATATATATATATATAGAGAGAGAGAGAGAGACTACATGAAATTTATTTTCAAATTTAATAGGAACTCTTCCTTCAAAAGACTGAAAACCACTGGTACAATGGATCTACAAATCTTCAATCAGATAGAAAAGGCAGTACAAGGTTATATGAAAGCAAGGGGAAGGAGATCAGCAATTCTCATGTGTAAAATCACTTGCTCACATAAAAGTTAGCATAGCATTACAATGACAGTTTAGAAGCAATTGAAGGTATAGATCCTATCTGGCTTCTTCATGCGAAAGACATGCTGGCTAGCTTACAACTAAGATCAAAATTACTGTAATTTTCTTGCACTTAGATTAGGGCACAAGCCATGCACTGACATGCAAGTGATATGTGGAAGAATGCATTATCTTCCAATAATTATGAATTGACAATGAGTTAATTAATTAGCTTAAAATCACTTAGTCCTAAAGAAATTGGGCATGAGACAAAGATATGTCTTCTTATCACAATACCAACACACTAACTGTGAATAATTTTATTGTAATACAGAGTAAAAGTAGAACTATCAAGCAAAAGAAAGAAATATTGTTAGGGTAGGAAGGAAATGTCAAAAATGGGAAAACTGAGGACACCAGGGTAAGGTGGTTGTGTAGCATCCATAGGAAAGAGGAAGCAAGCATAGGAAGGAGGACCAAGGAATACTGGAAATATGCTTTCATTACTGGCCCCTTCCATGTGCAAAGGCTCTGATTAATTTGGTGAGATAACAGGTAGTTTCTCATGTACTGATGCTACAAGAGAGTGACTACCTATATGAAGTTACTTACTGGGAAAGGTGATGAAAGCCTGTCCCCTCATGCGTCCAGTCATCATTTGGAACTGAATGGGTGGTCCTTTTTTCTCCTGGAATCGAGCGAATAATGAGATAAGGTCTCTTTCTTTCACCCGAGGACTAAGGTTCTTCAGATATAGCACCTAATACAAATTGAGAAGTGACAAAAATAATCACATGAGGAAAGCAACCCTTTATTATGGCTTGAATTACTTTAAGATAAAGATGGAAGATTGAATAGTCAGCTAATGCTATTGTCTCCAGAAAACTCTAAAGCTACAAGGCCAAAATCCAACAAGGTTAGAAAGAACCGAGAAAGAAGGCAATATCAACAGTATTCTGGAAGATACAAAAATCAATGGATGAGTAGGAACTAAGTACACCAAAGACAACTCAATAGCAAATCCATAGGATGGGAAATCCAAGAACATATGCAATCTTCTTTTAAAATCTTCATAAATCAGGAGTGAGCTAGGGAGGTAGCTCTGTGGATAAAAGTACTTGCTGCACAAACTTGAAAGCTTGATTTTAAATTGCTGTTAGCCCATGTAAAAAGCTAGGTGGATCCCCAGAGTTTGCTGGCTAGCCAGTCAAGCCAGTTGATGATTTCTGAACTCAGTGAGAGCCTATCTCAAAAAGTAAAAGGCAAAGAGTAATAGAGAACGACTCATGACATTGACCTCTGACCTTTATGAACACACACACACACACACTAAACAAATAAGTAAATAAAAATTCAGAAGTCGGCACAGTGGTGAAAGCCTGCAATTCTACCAACTAGGAATGCTAAGTTGGGATAAGAGACCAGGTCTGGGCAACATAGTGATATCTTGTCTAAAAATTTAATAAATATATAAAATACAAAAAATACGAAAAAAAGAATGCATCCACAAACAGTTCAAGAATTGATAGCTTTGGGGGGGTGCCTCCGGAAGTAGATGTGATTAGATAATGCTGGAATGAGGATGGTAAATTGAAGGCAACTGCAAAATGAATTAGATTATTAAGCCCTCTGCAATTATAGTACTGGGTGAGGGCACCTCACCAATCCTGGTAGAATATGAAGGTTAACTGTCAGAAAACGTGGAATGTCTTATATAGCTGAGGTCAAGAGTAGTGTTTTTGAAAACAAGGAGAGTGAAAGAATACATATTAAATATTGAGAACATGCATGCTCTGACTACCATTCCTGCACTAGAACCCTGGTTGTTTCTTTGTAAGAAAGCATAGGGGCAGTCTGCTCTAGGGGCACTAAGCCCCATGAAAGACAAACATACTGATTTGGAGTAGAGAAGTCCTCCAACAAATGATCTAGCCAGATCATCTGGTTCCTTGTTTTTACTGTTTTCCTATTGTCATTCGGAGATAGAGTCTCACTATATACCCCAGGCTGGCCTAGAACTCACAATCCCCCTGCCTTAGCTTCCTAAATGCTGGGATTATAAAACATCATCTTGGATTCAAAGTACATAAAGATCCCAATTTCAGGGCTTCAGAACAACTTTGCATTCCTTACTCAGAAATAAGAACAGGGATAATCAGGCACAGGAGAAAGGCTTCTAATGTGAAAGAGATAAGACAGAGGCAAAAAGGCAAATGAGAGAAAACAGACCATGAAGAAAACAATTAAAAAACAACAAAAACCAACCTGCAACTAATACTCTTTGGAAAATACTCTATCAATTAGTAATAGAATGCTATTGAAATTTTAATAGAACAAAATAATATCGTATGTTTTATGTTATATAACTTACATATCATCAGCTCAAAACATCACTTTATTTATAGTAATCACAAAGAAAACACATAGAGGAAAATGAAAAATAAGGAAATGTCCACTGACAAGTGGATAAAGAAAAGATAGCATATACATAGACTAGAATATTAATCTTTAAAAGGAAAAATCCTATGGTGAATGAGATTTTCTGGAAAGAAACCATGTGTTACGTTGAACCCTGTGAAAGGCTGAAAACTAATTAGAACTTTAATAACTGTGGAAAGTTCAGGATAACACAGCTTGGGGCCTAATTATAATTAATTACCTTGGGCTATCTTTAGCCACCCCAAATATCCATTCCTTGCCCACCACTGTCTGACCCAACACACTTGTGGTTAACAAGTGAAATCTTTGAGATGTATTAACAGATCGCTAGCTTCTACCCATGAAATGTCATCAGACAGCATATGAAGCCTAGAGCAGAAATATCTTCAATTTGCTGTAATCCACCAGTGTACAAAATTATCTTGATTTATGATTTTTCTTTGTTTTTCTGTTATTTCATGAAATTGTTACCATGGTGCAACATGGATTGTGGAGTAACCCAAATCTGTGTTACCAGGCCATAGTCACTGATATTTGGCTCAAGAATAAACTGTCTTATTCCTTTTTGAGGTAAAAATTGTATATTTTTTCATTAACATTATTATATGCTATGACACAAATAAAAGTCTAGGAGCATATGTTAAGTAACAGGAGGACAAATATTATATTATTTTACTTAGACAAACATTTAAGTAGTCCAAATCATTGAAGCTAAAAGTATAACAGTGGTAAGTTATCCTAAGTTATTGGAGCTGGAAAGGGAAACTGAGTCATGGAAGATAAGAAGCCTACAAGCCTGGTACACAACATCAAGCTAAAATCTGCAATAGTGCTTTAGATACTTAAATTTTTCTTAGGAAGGAAAATTCAATGTAATCTTTAAACATAATACAAAAAGAATGGGAAAGAAAGACAGAAACATTTAAAATGCTTTTAGCTTAAACTAAAAAGTTACTTTATAAAAAAGTTAGAAAAGAATTCACATTAGAATAAAAAAGATGACAGATAGGAAAAGACTCATAGTCACTGAAATAGATGAAAAACTACATTAAAGATTATTAAAGTTACTAAGTAGTAGAGTCTTAAGCTCTAACACTTAACCACAGAAGAGAGTGTGAGACTTAAGAGTAGGCCCAATGCCCAGAATCCATTTGTAGCCATCCCTTTAAAAAGCCTTGTAAATTTGACTTTATTTTAGATTTACAGAAAAATGGAGAGTAACATGTCTTTATTCTCCATATCTAGTTTCTGACATTTTTGATCTTACATTAGTATGTTATATTCATTATAATTAATAAATTACTGTTGTTACATTATTAACAGGAATACATTGTTTATTTAGATTTCCTAAGTTGCTACCTAATGTTATTTTTCTGTTTAAGATATCATCTAGATTACTGAATTTCTTCCAGTTATCATGTAACTTTAAGCTCCTTTTAACAATTTTTTATTTTTTTTATTTATTTATTTTTTTATGGAAAAAAACGATTTATTGGCATTTACGGTTCCAGAGGTTAGAGCCCATGATTATCATGGCAGACAAGCATAGCGATGAGCAGTATCCAAGAGTTTACATTGTGATATGGAAGATTGTCCTAATTTTTCATGATCTTGAAAATTTTCAGGATACTGGTCAGCTTTTTTAGTAGGATAACTCAATACTAGAATTTTTCTGCTGATTTTTTTTCTTTTTTAATGTTAGACTGCAGCAATGAATTATCGGGAAGAAAACTATACCAGAAGAGTTCAGCTTTGGTCACACTGTATCAATCAGAAATACTAATAGCATTGATTTATGACTGGTGATACTAGGTTTTATCATCTGACTGAGATAGTGTTGATCAGATTACTCCATTACTTTGCTTGTCTTCCTGATACTGAAAGATAAGGGTTCTTTGGAAAATCAGTTGTGTTGGAAGGTGTTTTTCTGGGACAAACACATGAAGGAGTATTTTCCTGAAGTGGACAAAGGTGAAAGACTAAGACTCGTGAAGGAATGTTTGATAGAAGCAGACACAGGAGAAAGGAGGTTCTGCTAAAGCAAGTATGTGAAAGGACACGAGATGAAGGATTCTTTGCTAACAACACCCATGTATTAGTCTGCCTTACATTGTGTAGTTGAGCTCTATCTGTTTGGACTCCATAGAGAGAAACGCACCAAAAAACTTGTGGAGATGTGCTGCAGTTTCGTGCCACTTCAGCATACTCAGGCTGATTGGCAGAGTGATGTCAGCTGAGACAGATGCTTGTGCTAAGGCAAGACCCATGGAGGACACGTGATATTTAGAGGGTATAAATAGGACTCCATGGACAGTGACAGAGACACCTTGGCTTGCTGGTACAGGGAGCTGTGCAGCACTTGTTGGTCTTGTGTCTTTTCTGATCTTCACTTCCCTGAGAGAGGCACTGTCAAGAACTTCTGACATTCTTCCCTGGTCCCTCCTATTGACTTATGTGGAGGCTGAGGCCTGGCTGTCTCTGCCAGGTAGTGCCACCATTGCTGATTCGTGTTTGCTATGCTGATTCAACCAACCTGGTGTATCTGTGAGGTGTTTGCAAACGGACTGAAGTGCTGCTGCAAACCTGTGAACTGAACTGCCCATTCCAGACAACACAGATAGGAGTTGCTCCAAAGAACCTTTCTAAACAGGCCCACTTCTATATCCTTTCTTTCTTTCTTCTTTTTTTTTGTTTTTTGTTTTTTTTTTTTTTGAGACAGGGTTTCTCTGTGTAGCCCTGGCTGTCCTGGTAAACTCACTCTGTAGACCAGGCTGGCCTCAAACTCAGAAATTCACCTGCCTCTGCCTCCCAAGTGCTGGGATTAAAGGCGTGTGCCACCACTGCCCGGCCCTTTCTTTTCCACTACCTCTGGTGGGTAAAAGGGAAGTTAAAGCATTTAAGAACCATCATTAAAAATAGGTGTGGAAAAAATAAAGTTACATCTTCCTTTCCATATTGTACTCTTGTGAAACAAATCAACACAAGCTGCTTACAACTAAGCATCGGAGAATTATGTTCCTAAGATTTATTTCTTTTCTACTTCCTCAGTTTTTTAATTCTTAGCACCTGTACACAGACAGGGATATTCTATATTTTAAATCACTATTCAAAGTTAATTTGTTTAGCTTATTGCAGAGATTGTTCTAGCTTCAATTATTGGACTTCTTCAGTCCCTGTGTTTTTCATACAAAAAGATGTACAAGGCTAATAATCTTGTATATTCCCTGCCTGAGTAATAGGTGCAGCCATTTATTTTTCCAAAACTCTTGTTACATTTAGTAGAGAATGGTATTAGAAGTAATCCATCCTGAGCAAGACGAAGTTTGTTTCATTGGGGCTTGCTCAACTCAAAGAGGAAAAACATGTTCATACTAACCTGTATACACAGATAAATACTTCTACATATAAACTGTGTCTGTATTAAGTTAAATATGAATTCACAGCGATGCTCCCAAATTTAAGCTATTATCACATGGGTCATTTTAACTTCCTCCCATTTATTTATCTACAAACTCCAACAAGGAGAACTTTAGTTTCTACTATCTGTCAACCATTTACTTAATGATGCAGTATCAGTACTGTTAACCAGGACACACAGCTTTAGCAACCAGGGTGCGGTGCTTATATGCACTTCCCATTTGCTGTTAGTCTTACAGATTATACATTTCCAAGGCCACTTAGGTCAGTACTCTTTGTCCTATCCCTTTAGTGAGATTATCATATATAATTGTAATACAACAAGATAAGATTCTCCTTTTATAATCTTTATTCTTCCCTAAAAGTCACTAATCTCTTAAATGACTTTCAAATATTTGTATACATTAAGAATCATATATATATATATATATATATATATATATATATATCAAACATACAGCTAGCCTTCAGCATTTCAGAATCTCATAGAACAATTTTATTTTCCTAAAACTGTCCTATGCTTCACTTATTCTCTCCTTTCCCTTAAACTTTTGGTAATCAACTATCATTTTGATGCCTATTTCCTAGAATATTGCAGAATGAAATAATAGAATGTTTTATTTTCATAGTAGCATCTTTTGTTTAGTAAATATGCATATAAAATTTGTATATGTCTTTATATGATTTGATGGCTCAAATCTTTTTGCTGCTAAATATTTCATTGCATCCGTTTGCCAAATTCATCTAATTGGCAGACATTTTGATTAGTTCTACTTTTGGCAATTATGAATAAAGCTATTACAAATATCCACATTCCATATGTATGTATGTATGTATGTATGTATGTATGTATGTATATATATGTATGCATGCATGTATATATATATGGGTTTTTCAAACAGTTGAATAAACAACAGAGTAAATTCTACATCATAGGGGAAAACAATGTTTTGCTTTGTTTTTCAAACTGAGTTCTAAAGAGGCTGTCCCATTTTAAACTCTCACCAGCAATGCTTAAGTATTCCTGTTGCTCTAAATCATCAAAAACATTTGGTATTGTCAGTTTTTTGGATTTTAGTTATTTAAGTGGGAGTTTAACTGTATCTCATCATTTCATGTTACAGTACCTTGGTAACAATGGGAAGATTGAATTCATAGGCATGTCACATTGTAATCTTCTCTGATGAACCATCTAGTCTTACCCTTTGACCACTTTTTAAATTGAGCTATTCATTTTATTATTGCCAAGTTTTAGGATTCTTTGTATAGTCTAGGTACAAGTCCTTTATTATACATGGCTGTGCTTTGAATTATTTTTTTCTAATCTATGATATGTCTTTTGCATATTTTAACATGTCTCTCACAGAAAAGTATATAATTTGAACAAAATATAATTTATCAATTCTTTATATAAGTTGTGCTTTGGGTGAAAAATATATCATCAAAGACAAGGCCACTTAGATTTTTTTTTCCATTTTCTTCTAAATGTTTTGGAGTATTGTTTTGTCCATAAGTCTATGGCACATTTTCAATGAGTTTTTATAATAGAGGAAAGGTTTGTGCCTAGTTTTGAATGTAGATATCCAGTTGTTCTTGTACCATTTGGAGAAAAGACTATCATTTCTGCATTGAAGTACCTTTGTCAAAGTTCGATTGAGTATATGTGTGTGGACCTAATTCTGAGGCATCTGCTTTGCTCCACTGACCCATTTGTCTTTGCCACCAATGCCACATGATATTAGATTATAGTTAATTCTTGAAGGTAGGTAGTATCAGTTGTAATATTGTTCTTCAGTATTGTGTTGGATATTCTGTAACTTTTCTCTTTCCATATAAACTTAGAATCTATTTCTTAATATACAATTAGCTTGTCGAATTCTTTTTTTGGGGGGGGGAGGCTGTGTGGACTCCACAGACCAATTTGGAAAAGCATGGTATTTTAACACTATCCAAATTTTAATCCGTGAATCCAAAGTATCTCTAAATTTGCCATTTTTTCTTTTTTTCATTATATTTGGCTTTCTAGCACACAGATCCCACATATGTTTTGTTAAAATTATATCTAAATATTTTGTTCTTTCTGTTGTGATACTAAATACTTTAAACAAAAAATTTAATTCTGTATTCCCTATATACAGGTAGAAATCTGACTTTGTATAAAGAAGGCTTATATGATCCAAACTATACTTACTTAATAGTTTAGTTTACTAGATTTCTGGCTAATTATTTGGGATTTTTGACAAAATTACCTATGAACAGTATTATTGTTTTTTTTTAGTTCCTAATCCATGAACTTTCAATTTCCTTGGTTTTAATTCACTGGACAACACTTCCAGTATGCTGTCAAAAAGGAGTGGTTAAAGAGGATACTCTTATTTTGTTCTGAACTAAAGGGGGAAATATCTACTTTACTTTCAGGCATGATACATGGTATTGTAGCTATTCTTCACTAATTTAAGGATATTCTTCTCTTTTCATAGTTCATTAAGTTTTAAAACATGAATGGATGCCAAGGCATTTTTCAAATGCTTTTTCTACATCACATGAAACGAACACATGGTTTTTCTTATTTAGTCTATTTGGTATGATAGACTATATTTGATTTCCAAATGTTAAACCAGCTTTAGATGTCTGTTGATAATAATATGTAATTATCTCTATACATTATTAAATCTCATTTTCTAATATTTTGAGTTAAATATAAAGACTCAAGAGAACATATTAATGCTTTCATTAGCATATATTAATTATATATAATATTGGATTTCATTATGACACTCAAAATGTTTTGATTTTTGCTTTATGAATAAGATAGGAGGTTGCAATTTTCTTTTATTGTAATGTTTTTAACTGATTTCTATAAGCTAAGTCTCGTTTCACAAAATGTGTTCTTTCTGCTTCTGTTTTACAGAATGAGAAAATCGTTTTATCTTATCTCCGTATATTCTTTTTTCTGTGTTCTTCCTTTACATAGATCTGGATTACTAATCTATCTAATGTTCTTAGACTCTGGAGTACAACTGTGACAAATTCTCTAGATTCTTGTTTGTCTGGGAAACTGTTACTGTGCTACAACTGTTGTGAAAGGATCCATTTTCTGGATAAACTTCTATGTAGGTAGGAGGTTTTCTCTCTAACCATGAAGATTTCATTACAGTTTCTTCTTGCTTGTGGTAAGTCTGATGTAATTCTCTTTGATCTTATATAAAGTATTCCTTTTTTTCTTGTCTTGTATTTCTGTAGTTTGACTATATTATGCTTATGTGCAGTTTTTGATATTCATCTTGCTTAACGTTCTCTTAGATTCCTGTATGTATGGCTAATCTGCCACTATGTTCAAAAAATATTCAGAAACTAATAGTCCGAATCATTCTTTTTGTTCTTGTTCTTACACCTCCCTCCCCTTTCATTCCCCTTCTTACATGTCCTCTATCTCTCCCACACACAATTAAAATATAAATCTTTAAAAAAAGAAAAAATAACTCATTAAGGCAGAAATATCAAATGGTGGGTAAAGAAACAGAAAGCTAGCTCACAGAGGGTAGGAAAAGGCTAATAAATGTAAAAATGTGTATATCTTTACTGGAAATGAGGAATTTGCAATATAAAGATAAATTATGTGTCCAAACTATTAAACTCTAATATAAAATCTTGGTTTGGAAGTTAGCTATAGCTCACTATGATGTTATGATAGCGAGAGATAAAGTTGGGACAGAATCTGGATTTCAAACAAGGGGTAGTGCATGTTTTAAGGCTCTTTTAATTGTCGAGCTAAAATTGGTTTTGTCTCTTCTACAGTATTTATTGTAAGTTGTATTGACTGTATAATTTCCAATTATATTAGTGTGTAGAAGCCTGGCATGTCTGTTATGGGGTTCTATCAACCAGCTTTCGTCTCACTGCCCTGAGTATTAGAAAACCTTGATTCACTGAAAAAAGCTTGAAAGTGCTGGAAGAAGTGAGTTAGGCTTTAAGCAGAAGCAAGAGGGTAGCAGGCTTGATTATTGTTGGTATAACAGCTTTAATTCCATTAATTGCTAGCACCACTTCTTCTGCAATAGCATTGACACAAGGAGTTAAGACAACTATTTTTGTTAACCATCTAGCAAAAAATGTTACTAATGTATTGAGTATACAAAAGGATTTATATAGGTATCTGTAACACCACATGATGCTCTATAACCCATTCAAATTATCTGGATGAAGTTCAGAGTTCAAGAGTTTAGGAGCCATCCCAAGTGTCATGACAAATATCATTGGAGTAGTGTTACTTTTGAAATTCACAATGATTTTCATTATAATTAGAAAAAAGTTTAAAGACACCCGTAGGATATTTGGCATAATCCTAACACCTCTCTGGATGTTTTAATTTTGCATAGTGATATTATGAATATAAAGAATGCTGCTCTGTTGACCTTTGATGCTGCAGATAATGCTGATAAGATTATCCATGGCCTGAGGTCAGTATTTCCATTTTGGTCAAACCTCAGGAATGGCATATATAGCTTGATTAGGCTAGCCCTTCTTGTCCTGGGAATACTTTTATTCCTGCTCATCGTGTTAAAGCTTGTCTCTAACTACATCAACAGGCTGGCAGCCAAAGAACATGACTTGAAACTGATAATGGACCCCCAGACAGAGTTATTAATTTAACAGGCTAGCAAGCCAAGGATGGGTAAGATTCTGCACAGAGCCTTGCCAACCTAGACAGAAGTGCATTGCTTTTTTTTTTAGTCAAAACAGTAAGAAAAAAATATGTAAAGTATGACATTATCTATATAGTTTCAAACTGTATAAAAAGATATTTGTGAATATTTATGAGTAGCTAAGATATATCTTCAGTTAAGGTAGAGTTATATCCTTGATGTACCAGGTAGGGCCTTCCCCTTCTCAGAGGAAAAGGAGGTGGGGATGGCAGGAGGAGCTGTGCAGGGTGTTGGGAGGAGGGGGGCTGATATTGGGATATAAAGTGAATAAATAAATAAATTTATTAAAAAAAAACAAGATAGGGTCATGTCTTGATAAATCCTATTTAACTTGAAAACATCCTAAATTGGAAACACACTTAATATATTCTATGGAACACTGCAGCTTAACCTAGTACTCTGGAGTATCAGTTCTTTCTCCTCACAATATGTAGCTGACTGTGAGCTACAGGTCACTGCACTGCTCAGAATCTCAATAAAGTACCATAGCACCACAATGCACACTGCTAGCTTGACAAAAATAAAAACAAAAATTCAAAATATAGAGTGTAGGGTCTACTGAATGTATATTGTTCTCAAACCATAAGGAAAAACAAAGTCCATTTAGTTACCATTCAGTAGGGACAGTTGTATACAGTTTTAGATAGTAAATACATAAAAATACCCACAGGAACAGAGCAAGCAAATTCAAAGTAGTGGATAAACCTAGAAAGAAGGAAGAATGGGATTGATGAATGCACAAAATTCTTCAGGCATATCTATAATGCGCTACTAATTTTTAAAACTAAGCAAATATGCAAAGTTATTAAATCTTTGTAGACATGGCTAGCTAAGTATATGGATATTTCCTAATTTATTCATGAGTTATTCAGTAACAGCTCATGAAAAAAGTAGATGAACATCAAGCTACCTACTCTTGGAACAGGAGTAACATAACAGAAAGGCAAAGTACTTCAGCAGCCCTCCATCCATGCTTTTAAAATCAGGGACTGTTATCATTATCTTTTATTCTATTTTCTAAAATTAATGCTTTAAGGATTTGTGCTGTGAACACTATCCACGACCAAATGGTTAATCACTAAGAAATTGGTGGTTATATTTCCTATAATTCAGAGATACTAGTGGTTATGAGTAAATCTCATTATGCTATTTTAAAAATCCAAGGGGACTTTAGAACCTATGAAAGGCACACAGAACATGCTAGGAGATAGACTATTTAAATAGTATGCAGAAAATGACAGTTAGGGTCAAGGACAAACAGAATCACTGTACCTATGTCAGAATCTTTGGCGTAAGCAAAGGTATTTTTAAAATGTTGCATTAAGTAGAGGTAAATGAAAGCAAAAATAACCCAGGTTGTTTTCTTGATGTGGCCTATACCTTGTTTGGTTCCCCTGGATTATATGAAGAAAACATAGGAATGTTTCGGATCTCCTCCTCTGACAAACGGTTTCTCTGGATCTCATCTTCTGGGATAAATTCTATTGGTTGCTTCAGCTTCTTAGGCCCAGTCCAACATTGCTCAGGTGGAAAATCAATAACTTTTGCCACATGGAGACTGGGGCCTTTACCCTGTGCTGCCTGTTTTCCCTTGTCCTGGATGAGTGATGGGTTCTCAGCTGTGCCACTACCACTCACTGATGCAGCTGAGACCAGTGAGTGGGAAGCAAAGGGTTCACCTCTCAAAAGTTGGAACTCTTCAAGACGTTTTTTCATTATAGTCTCGTGGTAAAAACTTTCCAGGTTGTTCATGGGATCACCTTTGTTCTTCTTTGGGGGTTCATCTGGATCAAGACAAAGAGATATGGAAGTTCTACAAAGCCTCCCCAGTACAACTTTTTAAAAATTAATAAAAATTAAATTCTGGATCTTAGATACAGAACCTCTTTTAGGAAATGTCCTTATAACATGTAGCAAATACATGTGCATGTACGTATGTGTGTGCATGCGTGTGAGCATGTGCATGTAAGCATATGTATCTTAAGACTGTCCAGCTCAAGCAAGGCCAATACATGGCAGAGTAAGTAAGGCACCCAGAAACGTCAAGTTCATGCAAGTATACATACCTCTAACTTATAAGGACATTTGAAGAACAGAACCAGGATGGCATTTTCATACTCATGAACTTAATAATTCCTACATATCATTTGATTCCAAGGTTATATTTGAAATACCTTGATTATTTCTGTGATTTTTTTAAAGTACATGGTTACATAATCAAGATCTAAATCAGTTTTTTTTTTTGCTATTACAGCTTTTAAATACCTTTTCTGTCCCGTCCCTTCATCAACTTTCCTCCTCTGTCTATTGATATTATAGAACCACTATCTACTCTATGAAGAAATTGATTTAATGAAGTGTTTTCTTATGATAACTTCTTCCCAAATTCTTCCATTTCTTGACAGTCTAATTCAGTAGTCATTTGTCACTATTTACTATTTTTTAAATTATCAATTTGAGTCAAATTTAGTGCATTTCAAATTCTCAACAGATATATAATTGCTCTTATATACCAGATTATCAAGAACAGATAGAGAACATTTATATGTTCTAGAAAGCTACATTAAACATGGTGTCTGTAAAAACTTAACTGGATCCATGTTTAATATTTAAGGCAAAGCAATTCATATATAGCTGTGTATTTCCTATTATACCATGTCCAAGGCACATAACACTAAGCACATTTTTAGTGATATTAAGATTAATCAGTGAATTTAAGTGCTATTTGTGCATCCCCCAATTATTACATATTCCCATACAACTTCTACCTTATAGGATTTATATCCTTGGTGATTACTGTTTAGATCTATTAACTTATGAATTACAAAATGAGGCTTCCTTGACTCTGTTATTTCCTTTGAATTTTAAATCTGGAATCAATAAATCATCAACTCTTTAGCTTTCCTGAATATAGTTTATATAAGAAAAGCAGGATGAATGCTTGATTCTATCTGGTTTTCATTATTCATGAGAGTAAGGAAATATCTAATGGTGACCAGTGGTTATTTTTCAGTATAATTATGAAATCATGTATTTTTATGATTGCTTTTGTTTCAATTAAATATAATAATTATTTGTGATAGTGGACAAACTGTCCCACTTAGGACCTACAGGAGTCCCAAGCTGATCTTGTACATTTTGTAACTTGAAACTGGACTGGTTTTCCAAAGATCCCTGGTTCCTTTTAGTGAAAAGTACTTGGAAACTACTGTTGTTAGGACTGTTCATTGTTGCTTCTAAGCCTCTGCAGTAGACAATGCTGGGATAGTGTATAGGAGAAAAATAGATCTTATATTTAGAACATCATTTCCAATTCAAATTCAATATGACAAGGTTTGTTCTTAAACTTTGATTTTAGACTTATATCTCTTTTCTTTTATTTTATTTGGAGGGTTGTTTTGGATAGTCATGAGGATCAAATCCAGGGCTGCTTGCCTTCTAGGCAAGTACGCTATCACTGAGATTTTATTTCCAGTTCCTCAGATTTTAATAATATTATTAAGTTGGATTATTAGCTCTTTCTAACAATATACTCACATAATTGAATTTTTTCAAAGCAATAATAATAACAATAAACATACAAAACAAAAACAAAATAAAATACTAATAAAACAACAACAAAATTATTGGGTATACTTTTATATTTGCAGTCCTTAGAGAATATGTACAACATTTACTACATAGTAATAGACATGTATTACTTTACAGTCACTATAGCATTTTCTCTTGGTTGTTATGGTACCAGTTATGTTTCTCATTTGTTTTATTTGCTTCAGGTTTTTTTGTTTGTTTGTTTGTTTGTTTGTTTGTTTACTTTTATAGATTTCTTCTTTCTTTGAGTTTTGGGTGCATGTGAAGCTGCAGACTGAACTCAGGCCTTAGTGAATGTTAAGCAAGCATTCAACCGTGAAGTACAATCCCCAGCCCTTTTCTGTTTTTCATTAAAGTTTTTATTACATTTATAATCATATAAAACCTTTATATGGCTCTCAATTGAAAAAGGTTATACTGTACCTTTATGGAAGTATCATTCTATCTCTGATCCCTTCGTTTCATTCCCTGTGTTCCCCATAAATACTATTTCTTATTAGTTTGACTTATGGGTCCAGTATTTCCTTTTTTTCTGAAACTATATGTATACATACATGAAATTCATTAGTTATATTCTTTTCCTATATAAATACTGGTCTGAAGCTTGCTTTTTAGATTTTAACACTATGTCCTATTAGTAATTCTATATTGACATAAAAACTATTCTTTTGCTTTCTTAAAGTTACACAGTACTGTGTGTTTATGTATAATAGTTATTTGGATATTTTCCTATGAATAAACCCTGAAATATGGGTTTTATATCTGAAGTCTTATGGCTGTTTTGAACTATGCCCTGAAAATTAGCCTTGTGTGTTTTTGTGTGTGTACATGTATGTGTGTGTGATAGACACACACACACACACACACGCACATGCACGCACACGCACGCACACACAAACATACATACATACAATTTGGTATTTTTCAAGCATTTCTTTTAAATAAATGCTAAAAGGTGAAATTGCTGAGACAAAAAGAGTAAATGTTTATATACTTCTAATACACAAATTCCACCCTGAGGTAATTGTACTTTTCTGTATTTCTACCAGCAATGTATAAGAGTAGTTATCTCTTAAGATACAAAAAGTGAATTCAAGAAAAAGAAGCCATGAATAAGAGAGAGAGAGAGAGAGAGAGAGAGAGAGAGAGAGAGAGAGAGAGA
>NW_021604621.1:637544-719470 GCF_004785775.1 Grammomys surdaster
AGAGAGAGAGAGAGAGAGAGAGAGAGAGAGAGAGAGAGAGAGAGAGAGAACACGCGCACAAAGGGGAAATACATGGGGGCTAGAAGGAAGAAAGAGAAGGGGAAAAATATATATTTTAATTTCAAAACTAAAATACTGTATTTTAAAAGGATACAAAAGGTATAGTCATTTGGAAAATGACGAGTCAATAAAAAAGTAAAGAGGAAGCATGAGCACTCATGGAAATGAAACTGATTTACATAGGAACACATTGTGAAGAACTTTTAAGTCAATGAGCAAGAAAACTTACATAGACTGACAAATTCATAAACATAACAATTACCAACACAATTCCAGAAGAGAATGACTTACTGCAACAAGAACATCAATAAGCTGAATTAGTAATCAGCTAGCTATCCCAAAGAAACACCCAGGTTCAATAGGACTCATTGGTGACTTATAACAAATATTCACCTAATCTTCAGAACTATTTTAACAACTTCATCTTAGGACTTCTGACCTCTAGATCTATACTAGAAGAAACTATGCTGTTGCTTTAGGCTATCAGATGTATGGCAATTCTAATAACCATAAGAAAGTAATATACTGCAACATAGCTGGTATAGAAACCCTAGAGCTAAGATGAAGGGATTCAAAACAGATGTTTCCCCCTAAAGAGAGCACTTGTTGCTCTTCCAGAGAAGTTGAGTTTGATTTACAGCAAAGAATTAATAAAAATATTATATTAAAAGAAGACTGGGGATAAAGCAAAAACACTAGCTCACATTACTTCCATTCAACAATGTACTGAAAATTCTGGAAAATAGAAGAAGGAAAAACCAAGTAAAAAATAAGTTTCCAGATAAAAAACAAGCAAAACTGTCTTTATTCATAAGAAACACATTTTTTCCCGTGCAGAAGATTCCAAGCTACCCATACTAAAAACCACTAGAATAAAATAATCAATAGAACATTTAATTGGATCGTGTTAGATGAATACAAAATCAAAACAAAACCCAACATATCTCTATATATTTGTAGACAAGAATAAAATAATAAAACAGAACAATTCTATTTACAAGAGTGTTAAAATGAATAAGATGTTTAGAAATAAATTTAATAGAAGTATAGGTTTGGCACACTATATATATAGTAATATATATATTAGGAGAAACTGTCACTAAATTAAATGACAGACTCAATCCAAGCTCCATTAAATTTCAGCATTTATGCAGAAAAATCAAATTTGCATGGATATATAAGACCTAAGATAGGAGAAATAAAGTCGGAAGAGTTACTCTTGATTGTCAAACTCACTATATAAAGATCCAGTAGGGATTTGAAACCTAAAGCCATAAATATAGATCAAAGCAACAAAATCGTACAAAGAAATTCAAGATACATTGTTCATCAACTGGAAATCTTCATCTAAAATTAAGAACTTAGATCATACCTTAGAAACACAAATTTCCATGCATAATAAACAGATCTAAATATAAGAATGAAGATAGTAGGTATTCTAGAAAATACATAGAGGACTGGTTTTTTTTTTTTTTACTTTGATTCCCCAAAAAGCTTAAAGAATAACAGAATAAAGTCTAAATTGGAGTTCATTAAAACATTTGTGCTTTATGACACCATTAAGAGCATAAGAAAAGATAGACTATAGATTACAAGAAAGCATCATGCTTATAAAGGACCTGCCTTCAGAATACACAAAGAAATCTCAGCATATAATACTAAAACTATTAATACTTCACCAATTTAAAACTGGACAAAGACTCAAATAAACATTCCACTAAAGAATTTTTTTTGGTATAGGAGAAGTGCGTAAAATATGCTTGGCAGCAAAAGTATAAAATCAATGTGAATCTCTACAGCTTCAGAATGCCTGTTCTTAGTATATAGAAGTTCACTGAGATGTATAGACTTTGGGTGTCGGTTAGACACTATTTGAGGATAAAAAATAAACGGACTCTATTTTATAAAATATACATAGATCAGTTCCGGGTAGATTAAAGGCTTAAATGTGAAGGAAAAAACTAAACATTTAGAATAAAGAACAAAATACATTCCTACATTCACACTAGGGAAGACGGATTAACCGAAACACCAAAAGCCTTACACATAAAGAAAATATTAAAACACTTTATTCCATAAAGATGAAAAATTTTATTTATCAAGAGGTATCATAAAGAGAGTGAAGTGATTAGATAGAGTGAGAATAGATAGACACATATAACTAAGAAATTAATGATAAGAATCTGTATACATTTATATATTCTATACAGGAAAGTATACATTATGACTGGACGGTTCTAATCAATACACACCACACGTAGATATTTGTAGGTTCCTCCTTCCTGTAGTGACTAGATAACTGGAGACCACTGAGATCTACCAAGTTCAAGGAGCTGTGGAGCCAAGCTACAGTTTTGAGACAGGCTTAAAACAACTTCTGAACCAAGCCTACACCTGACACGAACACACATGGAAGGATACTCTGAAGAAAATAGGCATTTTCACATTTGTTAAACAGGCAAATAATTCAAGGCCAATTCACAAAGGAGGCTGCTCATATGCTCAATCAAGTTGTGAGAAGATCACTAATTATCTAGAAAATGAAATTAAACCACAATGAAGCAAATAATACAAACTCCTGATATGTATAAATGTCTAGAAACAACCATATTTAACACAGCACACGTGCACACACACACACACACACACACACACACGAGCTATTCTAAAGCAATTTAAATGCAATGTGTGATCAATGATTATATCCGAGATAAAATCAGAAATTTGATTACAAAATGTATTTAGAGATAGGATGATCATAATATTATGATTGCATAGAAAAATGCCTTTAGGAGATACATAGTGAAATATTTTTTAAAGATTTATTTATTTATTTTATGTATATGAGTATACCATTTCATTGCTCTCTTCAGACATACCAGAAGAGGGCATCAGATCCCATTACAGATGGTTGTGAGCCACCATGTGGTTTCTAGGAATTGAACTCAGGACCTCTGTAAGAGCAGTCAGTGCTTTTAACCACTGAGCCATCTCTCCAGCACATAGTGAAATATTTAAGAATAAACCCTACAGTATAAGTACAGTTCCAGGAGACTGGATGTAATCTTGTCTCCATGGGTATCAGGCATGCACATGGTATATAGGCATACAAGTAAGTGAACCACTTACACACATAAAAATTAAAAGAATAAATCCTATTTTCATCTGACAGTTATTTCAAATAGTTTAGCAGATATTCTTTTAATTTCTCTCCATACTGCAAATCAAAACAACAGGTTAAATAAAACCTGAATAAGGGCTAAAGTGTAAAGCAGAACACTACTAATGTTAATTCTTGATACAGGGAATAAATAAGACAAGGAAATACAAGTAAACATTTATTGGATTGGAGTCTGACAAGACTCAGTGTGGATGAGGATATGGAGCAACCTGAACATTTTCCCATGGCTGTTGAGATGCTAACTTGGGGAAAAATCCCTTCAGATATTAGTTAATATTTATTAAAGTAAAGGATTTGTGAATTTGTCACCTCTCAATTGTACTCTAAGGTATAAATCCTGAGAAACTCATGTACATATATATTTCCCAGGATTCCTGTATAAGAAGCATCATGTAGCAGGATTGATAATAATGCTAAATCCAAATGAGAACACCTCAAGTATCCCATTGTAGCAGAACAAAAAGTCAGTGTTCATAAAGAGGAATACTATATGTCAGTGAAAATTAAACTGTAATGTGGATGAATCTCACAAATATAATATTAAGTAGAAAGGAAGACCCAATATATGTGCAGTTCTGTTGACTAGTAATGTTTAATCACAGGGAAAAGTAAACTCTGTCTACTGATGGATATATGAGTAGTTAAAAAAAAAAAAAGAAAATTACTACCACAAGTCAGGACAGTAATTACACCTGAACAGAAGGGGGCTATGGTTTGTGGGGGGCATACAAGGGCTTTTACAGTTTTCCGCTGCTCCATTTATTAATCTCATTGGACATAAATGTTTTATGTACCCTTCAGAATGAAATTTTATCATTTAAAAAATATAGTTTGTACAAATATGAATGAAAGACGAGGAAGAGGCAGTAATAAATATACTGGGTTAAAGAACATCCCAAAGCCTCAGAATTTAATTTCAAAGGAAAAAGAGATTTTTGCTAATATAATTAATCAAGATGAAATCATACAGATCAGGGGAGGGCCTAAGTCCAAAGACTGGTGTTCTTATGAGGAGGCAAATGAAGACACAGTACCACACACACAGAAAGAAAATACATGTACAACAGAAACAACAGTGGGTATACTACAACAAGACAAGACTTGTCACTGGGAGGTAGGAAAAAGACATGCAAAGGATTCCCCCCACAGAGCTTTAAGAGGGAAGCAACTTAGCCAACATCTTGCATTTGTACTTCCATAACCATGAGACACTATATTCCTGTTGTTTTGTTATGGTAACCCTAGGAAGCCAATACATATTTTGGACTGGGAAAAGGAATGATGCTGGAAGAATTTTGACGTTTGTAACAGCATAAGCCCAAATTTCCTTCAGGAGTCCATTGGCAGAAACACAGATCTTAAAGGGAGTTTGGTAAAGGCTTAGAAAAAAAGAACAGTAAATAAAGCTCATGTAGCTCATGTAACTCTAGGCACTATGTATATCAGCATGTGTGCATATTCATCATGAATACAATATTGGTACAGATATAAATATTAACCAAATTTCTAGAGAGGCCTTAGAAGAAAATAGTGAATGATATTTGACACTGGAGGGAAAGTGATCTTTGTTATGCAGTGGCGGAAATTTGGCTCAATTGGTTTCATGCTATTGGGGGAAAAAAGCTGCCTTGCAAGTAACAAATTTAGATATGTAGCTGAGACTTCCAAAGTATGAAAGACAAGGGCTGTTACTTCTTGATGCTTACAATGAAATTGCAAAGTAAAATATATAAATTGAAAATCTAATTATTAGCGAGAAAGAAACCAGCATTTGATAATCTGAAAAATCCTAAACCTATCCAGACAGAATGTTCTGGAAAAGGGGCCAGGTCTGTGGCCAGATAAACTTTTACTGAAGGTACTGGGAATTACTCACACACTCAACCATCACCAGAAGCCAGATAGAGATAAGATTGTCTGAGAAGGATCTGCAGAGAGCTTCAAGTCTGAATGGTTCTCTTGACTTCCTCGAGGCTGATAAGGCACTTGATAATTCTGGACCAGAACCTGGTGGGAGACAGACCTGGGACAAAATGAAGAAAGGATGACTAAGAGCAAAGACCCAGTTGCAGAGGCCAGAAAAGGAGCTCAGAGCATTCTAAGGAATAAAACTTGCTCTGCTGGGTGATTAAGTTGTTTAGTAATCCCTTTATTCCTTCTTTCTTGCCTTTTCAGAGTGGGACTGTCTATCATATGGCTGCCTCACCATTACATACTACAATAGCATGATTTCTTTTTCAATTACACAAGTCTCTGGGTAGGAAGAAATTTTGTTTCAAGATGTACTATATCCTGAACCTCATCCACACCTGATTTAGATTATTTGGAGGGTAGGTGTTTTAAGACAGGGAGGGTTTCTTTGTTTATGTAGTCCTAGCCATCCTGAACTTGCTCTGTAGACCAGGCTGGACTCACACTCAAAGATTTTACTTGCTTCTGCCTCCTGAGTGCTAGATTAAAGGCATGTGCCACCACGGCTTGCTTAGATGATTTAAAAAAGGAAATGTGAGACTTTTTGAGTTTACATGTAAATGCAGTTTGCAATGGGTTACATGTATGTTGCATGTACTGGGAAGAATTTGCATTTTTAGAAGCCAGAGGACAGAATGTACTATGTTGCACATAATATCTCTAAAATTTATCTCAACTCAGAACCTCAAACTGATAGCATTTGATAATATAAATTTTAAATCTGTTGTTAAACTACTATAAGTTAATACTGGGTTAGGGTGCATCCAAAACCTAATGAATACAATACTCAAAAGGTAAAATGAAGATACAGAAACAGACAAAGAGAATGCCATTTTGAAGACAGAGGTAAATAATAGAATAATGTATCTACACGTCACAGAATATCAAGGAGTACCGGCAAGTAGTATAGGCTAGAAAAGGTGAGGATGGATATGCTCTTAAAGCCAACAGAACAAATGGTCCATCGACACTTTGATTTGCCTCCAAAACTGTGAAGGAGATAAATTTATGTTATACAAAACCAGATTTATGTGAGTTTACCAGCAGCCTTAGGAATCTAATATAATGATTATCAAAAATTCTTCTAAAAATTAAGTTACAGAAAGACATATACTATTGTTATACATAACAGTGTACCTCAAAAACTTTATGCTGAATTAGGTAAATTTTATGCAAAGATTAGTTACTGTATTATTTTACCTATAAAAAGTTCTAGAATAGAACAGAACTATTTAGACAGTATAGAAACTAATCTACACGGGGGAAAAAAATCAAAGTATAATTTGCCTCTGGGTGAATAGGAGTTACTGAAAAGAAGCATGATGGGAATTTCTAGAATGATGGTAATCTATACGATTTGATTAAGTGTTGGGCTACACACATGTAATGATGTAATGCTGTAGATGGCCTAATGACTGTGTGCACCCATTTTCAACTCCATGCTGAGTGATGACAGACTGGTATAGCCTGCAACTGTCCACAGTGGAAATATGTAGACCATGAAAACTAACTGGCAAATGATACAAACCAGTGCCTGAAGAGCTGATGCACTTTCTTACTAGTATATCACCATTCAGAACCATAAACTGTCTATAAATGGGCAGATGAACACTTAAGGTTTATATATTTAATAACATGAAAATTTTATGAAGATAGAATCAAAATAAATATTTAACTATAGCTAACAATATAAATGCTGATGTATTCGGGATTATATATTTATATCAACTTTTAAAATGCATATATAAGCAAAGTGCATTGATATTTAGAAGTACAGATTAGATATGTGATAAAGTATATCAAGGACATTGTATAGATTATGATGTATGGGTGTTTGTGGGAAATCTTTTTTACTTTTCTAGATGTCTGAAATTTTTCATTAAAAAAAGATTAGAAATAACTCCTTACTTAAGATATCAAAATATTAAGAGATGTATATAATTCTCGCTCTCTAACTGCTACTTATGGTATATAGTAAAAGAAGAAAATTCAAGTGTTTTGTTTTATCAAGAACTTAAAATGCCGAAGGACTTCCCCCTGCCCCCCTGTTTTCATGTTCTTTAGATAGAAGGAGTATAAACTCAGGGGACTGGCAAATGACCCAATTAAAGTCCTCAAAGGAAAAGAGGGCCAGCTGCAGTTCCTTGGGAGATAAGGATGGAATCCAACACCAGATTATAAAGATTAGCACTAAGCACCAAAGAGTCCCCTATCTCTGAGGGAAGTGGGAAGAAAGGGAGAATGAGAAAGCAAAAGTTAGCAGAGTGCTGGAGGACCAAGCAGATGGAAGTTCTTGCTCCTTTGAAATTGGACAGAAAGCTATCTGTTAGAAATAATGAAAGGGTAGGATAGGGAAAGGAATGAGGAGCTCCAATAGTCCTGACAAGGAGTGAAACAGAGAACTGACTGGGGACTAGGAGATACAGACAGAGGGGATGAAGGGGCGAGCTTTAGATGGCGCCAGAGATGAGGAATTTAGTGAAGTACTAATGACCCCAAAGTGATGTGATTTCTCTCCAGTAGATCTTGCAAGGTAGGCTAAAGGAAAAAGCTAAGACTTGTCTAAGGAGGCATGAAATAGAGACAAGAAAGCAAAATAATAAATAAAGATAGATAAATAAATAAATAATAATAAATAAATAAATAATAAATAAATAAAGATAGATAGATAGATAGATAGATAGATAGATAGATCCCTGAGGTTGAATCTGAATGAGAAAAGGAAGGAAGAGGAACCACGCAAGAGAATAGAGATTACAAAGAAAAAGGTAAAAGAAGTAGAAATTTAATAGTATTGAAAACAGGTCATAACAGGTACAAGAGAATTCTGAGAGCTAGTAAAAGACTGCAGCTGAGCATGGTGCATGCCTGTAATCTCCACACTTGAGAGGCTGAGATCAATTGGTTACCAAAAGCTCAATGCCAGCCTGGGCTACACAGCAAGTACCAGGCCTGTCAGCATTATATAGCATGACTCTTTCAAAAACAAACAAACAAAAATTAATCAAAAAGAGAAAATCTTGGCCAAAGAGTATATTTTAGACTTAATTTCAGAAGAGTATTTCTAGAAATAATACATCTTGGCCTTTCCATGAATTTCATTTTAAAATGATATTGCGTAATTCAGAAGAGAGTTTGTCTCAACAGTTGGAGAACTAGCTCAATAGCAGAGCATTTGTCTGGTATACAAGAAGGCAGAAGTTCTATCTCCCATACTGCAAAGGAAAAGAATGCTGTTTCAAGATAGCGTCTTTTGAAATCATATACACAAGTGCCATGGCCAACGCAGCATTGATTTTTCTAAAGATGGTATATTTCAGGGACAGCATAGTTAATTAACAACTGGGTTTGGGGAAAGTTACTTATTCTCCTCAGAAGCTCAGTTTTGTCATCTGTAAAATATATGTAATAATGTCACATCTAATAGAGCTGTTGCCAGAAGTAAATGCATCAGTTTGAAAAAAAAAAACTTTTAGCACAATGACTGGCATAAATAAGTCTTCAAAAAGGTATCAGCTGCTAGGACTTCTGTTTCTAGGTAAGACAAAATAAACTCCCTTCACTCTGTCTATCCCATGAAGTACAGTTATAAAGCTTAGTCTAACCCACAAAGTAGAGCTACAAAACTTGGTGAGAATATGTGGTCTATTTGAAGCGTGTAGATAATAAACAGTAGCAGACAGCTAACTGGTTAAAGACCTAGAATCTAAACTAAGGAACTCATGCTCAGAACTCATTAAGTTGCTGAAAATAGAAAGACAGCTAGACTTAGCAGCTTAATCCCAGTACTTGGAAGGTGGAAATAAGAAGATCAGATGGTCAAGATTATCCTTTGCTACATAGAAAGTTCATGATTCCCTTAATTGCATGATAACCTTATCAACTACAACAATAAGAAAATAAACAGAAAGAAAAAAGTTTATATTTATGGTAAATGTACTTTCTACAATGGTGTCAAAACAATTTTAATGTGAAATGGCAGTGTTCTCATATGCAATGACAATTGTACATGTAATCTATATATAATCTCTATGTATGTATACACACACACATATATACATATATGCAACCAGATGAATATAAATCTCTAAAATCATATGCCAAAGCAACTCAAAATGGTTCATAGACTTAAATGTGTGAGCTGAAACTATAGTCTTTTAGAACAGAGGAAAAAAATCAATACGTTTCTGAGTTAGAAAGAAATCTTCACCATATGATCAAAAACAGAAGTCTCAAAAAGCAGTAGCTTACATGGCATCGAAATCACAAACTTCAGAGCTTTGAACTATATGCCATTAAAACGATGTCAGAAAAAAACAGTAGAATAGGAACCTTTGAAACATCTCTTCTAAAAAGGAAATAAGAAAATTGTCAGAACAAACTCTTACAATTCTGGAAAATAGTCCAACACACTGGGAAAGATTTCTTAGGAAGAATAGCTGGATTACTGCAAGAATAATGAGTTCTTCAGTGCTTTAATCTACCCTACTTCCATCTCAACTCCTATTTTGGTGGTTAACCTTGAAAGCCTGTGTTCAAAATCATAGAAAACAAACAAACAAAAACAGCAACAGGGCCACCAGTAGAGGGCGAAGAATGAGGCAGCAGCCTCTAGGAACTACCATTCCTTCAGGAAATTCAAGGGACACTCCCTTTAGCTGAACAAACTCAAAGCTCAGAAAGTGATCACAACCTTTTCTTCTAGGAGCTTTTGGCAAAAATGTTCATAGGTAATTGTTGAATTTCACAGAGGTGAAGATAACAGTTGGGGAAAACACAAGTTAATAAAAGGCTTCAAAAGGCAAAATCTAGGAAATGAGATGTTTATATGAGGCTCTAAAAACATCTAGCATATGTATAGGCCTGCCCATTCATATACATATACACATACACATATACATAGAGAGAGGGAGAGACAGACAGACAGACAGACTGACTGACTTAGGTTTGTGCATGTTCAGAAAAGACCTGAAAAAGCCACGTGGTGTCACTTTTGATTAATCATGAGGCTTTGTACAAACAAGAAAGGAAAGCTGAGAATGCAAACTACATAGGAAAGAGTTGAAGATATTCTCAGCAGGCACACAGAATCACTCAAGAAACACTAGAAAAATACTAGTTCTAGACATAATGTTCTACATTATACTGAAGTTGAGAGCACCATATATTATATGAATCATTTATATAAAATGTCCCAAATAGGTAAATCCATAGGGATTGATATTTTCTCAGTGGCTGCCCAAGAGGCAAGTATAAACAAAAACTAATAGCAGTCCTTGAGGTGATGGCAATGTTCTAAAACTAGATTGTTGTTATGGTTGATGAATTCTATAAATTTACTACGAATCACTGAATTGTACACTTAAGGAACGAGTTTTATGGTATGCAGTAAATGCTAACTCAATAAAGTAGAAAAAATGACCCAACTCCATGCTATAAAAGCTTACTCTTCCCCAAATTCAATAATCTTAATAGGGGAGAGGTAAACTGATGGTGAGATGGCAATTCTGAGATGACAGAATGAAAACCTCTAAAGATCTGTGTCCTAAAAGCAAAAAGAACACTGGCAAAAAAAAAAAGGTCAAAATCAATTTTGGAAGAAAATTAAATGCTTGCAATAAAACATGGAACAGTGTTTCAAGAAAAAGTAAGATTAGTAAGTAAGGTTTGTAGCATTTCAATTTTCCATAATCCTGTCTCTTTCTCTCCAGCTTCAAAAAATTCCTAAAAAAAAATTCAACATTATTGTCCTTATAGAAGCTGTAACCCAGCAGCATAGCTGAACTTAGAGGGTAGAAGAGTTCTAGAACATTACAAAAAAAGCCAATCTTCAGAAAGTCTGTACTATTTCATATGCCTGGCATCCCGTGGGAAAGCTACATTCTGAAGACTTGTCTGTTTTTGATCTGATATCCCTTACTGTAAAAAGAGTTCATCCCTATGGCATTTGTCAAAATTAGTTGGTGGAGGTTGTATACAGTACATCTGCTTGACATGGAATTAACATTGGAGACTAAAACAGGGCCAACAAAAAGATCCCATACAGGATCACGATGGTCAACATTCCAGCATTCGAGCTGGGGGGGGGGACAGAAGCCCCTACCCTGAGCTGAGGAGGTATTCAGTACATGGCTGTTAGGGAAGGCAGTCACTTTTCTGAAAGGATATGGCCCTTAGTAGGTTGTCTATGCTCTAGTGGACTGCCCTATACCATGCACATATGAGCAGCAGGAATTATACTTCTCATGGTTATTAAAAAATAAGAGCGGATGAAGATGGGGAGAGTGAGATGTGGAGAAGGAGTACAGGAAGGACAGGAGGGGAAGGAGTGAAGGGCGAGGATGGTCAAAATATGCTGAATTCATGTAGAAACTTAAAAGGAAAAGCAGGTTTTCAAAGATTCGGATATGTTCCCAAGAATCTGGGAGGCAATGAACATAAACAAAGCTGTGTATATGCCCAGGACAGCTGGGATCCGAGAAGACCCTATTATCTCACTTTGGGCTGACATTAAGGCTTAGTGTGAGTAGTAAGTGACGTCAAAGGCAGAGCGGGAAGCCTTTGAGTATTGAAAGAGTGTTCTGAGCTACTTAAACATAGATCCTTAAACAAATGATGATAGATATTTTAGTTTAAGACCTTTAAGGAAACTCTCTTCGGTCTTTAGAGGACTACTTTGCTAAGGAAGCAGAGAGAAGACATAATTCTTAGAATTAAGTACAAAAGGAATTTACTAAGCAATGACATCAACAAATCCATGGGGTGATGGTGGACTGATTTTTACATTTACAGCATTATACTACTTACAATCTCTAATTTTCAACAAAAATACAACATATTATAAGGAAAGAGGAAAGTATAACCCATACACAGGAAGAAAAAAAAACAATAGAATCATGGTAGGGTAACTAGACAAAAATTTAAAAGTTATTCTAAGTTCCTTAAACAACTGAAGGCAAAACCCCGGATGATCTGATAAAAAAGAAAGTAAAACTAAGCAGAGGGCATGAGAAAGAGGACCCAAGCAGAAACTCTGATATGAGCACTCCACCAACAGAACTTAACAGATTTCAGCTGGCTGAAGAAAGATTCCACAAACATGAAGATAACCCACTATCTACTCAGACAACAATAATCTAGTCCAGGAAAGAAAAACAAATAAGGACAAGGAAATATTAACAGCCTCAGAGGATGAGGCAAATGATTAACCCTCTCGGACAGCACATACAGATCACAGGACTCTCAGAAGTTGAAAGAGGGGGGCAGAAAAACAAATTTCCAGAAGCAATGGCTAGGAACATCTCCAAACGGATGGAAAACAGTAATCTACACATCAAAGAAGCTCAAGAGAATCAAAAACAGAATCAAAGTAGAATAAGCTCAAAGAGATATAGTCCTACAAACATACATTCAAATTCCAAAGGGGAATGAAAAGAGTAAATATTTGTGTGTGTGTACATAATGTGCATGTACACGTATGGGTTTGTATGTGTGCAGGTGTGGGGTAACTCATGTGTTACAGAGGCTTGATATGCACATAAGTGACCGTGCATGTATAGGACACAGGACAACATCACTGTTGGTCCTTAGGAGCCATCCACTTTGCTTTTTGAGACTGGATCTCTCATTAACTTGGAGCTCCCCAAGCAGTAAGGCTCAGGGATCCACCTATCTTTGCCTCTTTAGGCCCAGGATTGAAAACGTGTGTCACTATGCCCAGCTTTTTTGTGGGTTCTGGGGTTTGAACTCAAGTTCTCCTGGTTACACAGCAAGCACATTATTGGCTAAGCTAGCCCTCCAGCCCAAGAATGAATCGTTAAAACAAGGGACTAATGGAAAGAGGTCCAAGTAAAAATAACAACTGACTTATCAGAAACCACAGAGGCCAGAGGTAGTAAGATGGCATGCTCAATGTGCTACAAGAAAAAGGTTGTAAATCAAAAGATTTCATCCATCAAAACATCTTCAGAGAGGGGGAAAAAGAAGAACTAGTAAATAACAGGAGGACGACTATAACTCAAGTGTGTTATATGCATATAAGAAAATGTCACAATGAAATCCATTAGCTTATAATAGCTAATATATGCTAACAGTATACAATTAACACCTGAAGAAGAAATTATCAGATAAAAAATTCATTACCAGAAGACCTACCCCACAAGAAAATAAATCCTTTAGGTCAAAATGAATGAATAGTGCAGCTGGGCGGTGGTGGCGCACGCCTTTAATCCCAGCACTTGGGAGGCAGAGGCAGGCGGATTTCTGAGTTCGAGACCAGCCTGGTCTACAGAGTGAGTTCCAGGACAGCCAGGACTACACAGAGAAACCCTGTCTCGAAAAACCAAAAAAAAAAAAAAAAAAAGAAAGAAAGAAAAAAAAAGGAATAGTGCATAGTACCTCAGATGCACAGAAAGGAATAGCACTCATAAGGTTGACTACATAGGTGAACAAAGAACACGGTATAAGTGTCCTTTCCTTTCTAATTATTCTTCATCTGATCTGACGTAAAGCAGTAATTACAAAACTGCTATTGTCTTGAAAATTTACACAGATGTAATCTGTATGATAGCAATATAAGAGAACAGAAATAGAATCACACTTTAGATATGATTAAAATTATGTTGCCATGAATACAAACTAATTTGTTTAATCTAAGATGTTAACTGTAATCCTTAAGATAAAGAGGTAGGGAATAAAAGACACACATGTGCGTTCACACGCGCGTGCACACACACACACACACTGGTAGGGAGTGGGAGGAATTTCATCAAGTTAATTAAAATGACATACTAGATAAAACTATTTCCATAAACAAATGAACAAAATAATAAATGTAAATCCTATATTATCTACATAAAATAATACTTTAAAATAAGCAAACTAAAAACCTCAATCAAAAAGGCATGAGAAGCTGCACCCATAAAGTCTCAATAATACGGTTCCCTAAACAAGACCTGCATGATAAAACCACCAGCTAACAAGCCAATGTTTGCAACATTAAATGGACTGAAGAGGTTTTGTAGAGAGATTCTGTCTCAAATCAAACAAAAAAAAAAAACCAAAAGAAAGCAGTATGCAACTGGCATAAAGCCAACATATATACCACCAAAGAGCCTAGAAATAAATTTTCATCCATATGGTAAATGATCTTTGAACAGAGTAGTAAGATTAGCCAGTGCAGAAAGAACAGTCTTCAAAAAAATGGTCCTGGGAAATCTCAATAGTAGCAAGTATACTATGAAACTGAAGCCTTATTTTATGCCATATGCAAAATTTACTCAAAATGGATCAAAGACCTAAACAGCAACACAAAGAATATAACAGCTCAGATGGTAATAAAGATGGAATGGCTCTTTAGTATTGGATTTGGTGCTGACTTCATAGATACGCTAACAGAAGCATAGATAAAAGAAAGAAAATGGCTAAGTGGTGGTGGTACACAACCTTAATCCCAGCATGCAGGAGGCAGAGGCATGTGGATCTTTGAGTTTGAGGAAAGCCTGGTCTGCAGAGTTCCAGGACAGCCAGGGCTACACAGAGAAACTCTGTCTCAGTAAAACAAAATAAAGAAAGAAAAATGAGAGAATTCTGTGCATTAAAGGAGACTATGAAAAGTTAAAAGCAGACCCAGAACAAGAGAAAATATTTACAAATCATGTATCTGAGAAATGGTTAATATCTATATACTTGAATGGATATTTATTCATAGAAGATACATGGTCAAACAGTATATGAAAAAAATACACAGCAGCATTAGGTAGGAAAATGGAAATTAAAAGTACAATGAGCTAAGTCACGCCTTTTAAAGTAGTAATTATCCAAAAAGAGAAAAAAACAAAAATAACATATGTTCCTGAGAATTTAGAAACGGGAACTTCTGTGCATTGCTGGTAGGAATGCAAAATGACAGTGTGTATAGAGAGCAATAGGGAGGTTCATCAAAAAGGAAACAGAATTATAAGATCCAGCAATTCCATTTCTATATATGTACAAAAAGAATGAAAGCAGATATCAAACATTTGTTCACCAATGTTCAAATCATCATTAGTCACAATAAGTACAAAATGGAAGTAACTGAAGTGTCCACAGATGAATGAATTGATTAAACTAAGCAGTATGTATATACAATGGAATATTATGCAGCCTTTAAAAAGGAATGGGATTCTGACACATGCAACAACATGAATCAGCAATGAAGACATTTATGCTAAGTAAAATAACCTAATCATAAAGGATAAATATCGCATGATTCTATTTATGTGAGGTACATAGAGTATTCAAATTCACAAAAAGTAGAATGGAGGTTGCTAGAAGGCAGAGGGTGTGAGGTAATATAAAGTAGTTTTTAATGAGTGTAACTTTAAAAGCTCTGGAGATGGATGCTGGCAATAGTTACAGAATAATGGATATACTTAACACCCCAGAAGTAAATACTTAAAAATGGTTAAAATAGTAAATTTGATCTTATGCATATTTTATCACAATTAAAAACATACTATGAGAATAAGATTATAAGCTCCAGACTGTTAAAAAAAAAAAGTTGTAACGCATATACCCTGTGGAGGACTGTGGTTAGCATATACAGAATAATCTGAAAAGTCAATAGGAAGGAAAAACAGTCCAATGAGAAAATGACAGAGACATGAACAGAAACCTTAACAGACAGAATACAATGATGGCAAACAAGCAAATGGAGAGATGTTCAGCATCATAGCCATTAAGAAAAGGCACAGTAAAACAACACCTGTCGGAACGATCACAATAAATGCTGACAAAGATATAGAGCAAGTGAATTCATACACCACTGGTTGGAATGCAAAATGGTACAGCCACTCTGGAAAATGGTTTGGCAGTTTCATATAAAGTTAAATGTGCACTTACCATATGACCCAGTAATCCCACTTCTAGATATTTACCTTAGAGAAATAAAAACTTATGTTCACACAAAAACCTGCACAAGAATGTTAATATCAATATCATTCATAAAGACCATAACCTGGAAAACCCAAATCCACTTCAATACGTGAATGGGTATGGAATATCCACACAATGAAATGGGACTCCACAAAAATGAATGAGTTATTGATATAAACAACAACTTGCATGAGTCTCAAAAGCATTATGCTGAGTGACAGAAGCCAGGCTCGAAATGATACACACTGCATGATTCCATTTATATGACAGTCTCTAAAAGGGAAAGCAGAAGTCATGGAGATAAGTGAGAGCCAGGGACTTGGGCGAGCAATGGGGGTGACTGTAACGGGATAGTATGAGGAGAGTTTGCGTGATGGAGCTGTTCCCTCTCTTGATTGTGGTGGTGGATACATGAAATCTACATGATTTACAATTCATAGAATTGTACACCAAAAGAAGGCCCCATGCAATTTTACTGTAAGTTCATTTCAAAATAAAATTCTACTTATATAATTATTACATCATCATCATCAATAGTTACATTGATTAATGATATTCCAAATTATCTGTGCAATGGGATCTAAAAACCAGCAAGATCAATGTCTGTCTGGTACAATAAAGCTATAGAAGTAAAAACAAAACTAAACGTAAAATCTTGACAACTCTGACTAACTCCTCTCTTTAATATTTCATATCAGGACATTATGTTCTCTCTGGATCATTTCCTATAAACACTGTCATATAGTGAATATGGAATTAAATAAGTGCTTAACTTAGAAGTCTGGAACCCTAGTTTACCATCCTAAATCTAACACTGTAAGAAAACTATCAACTTGCCTTTTGTGCCTAATTTTATCTTCCTCTTCATTGAGGTCATGTACTTGTCTGCACTTGTCTTTTTGTGGTATGCTGTGAAGGTTTAAAGCAAGGAGTTTCAAAGATAGCAAAGAGAACAGAGACAGACAGACACACACTCCCACTCCCACCCCCACCCCACTACCAGGTCCTGCTCTCATTTCCATGTGTTTCCTCACTTCCTCCTAACAACTCCACAGCATGGCTACAACTGATACTCTCATTTCCCAGAGGAAGCCACACTGAAGTATAGAGGGGTAAAGTGATTGCCACTATACTGCTAGTTAAGTGGGGAGTCAGGTCTGCCCCAGGCAGTCTGCTTCCAGAGCTGATGTTCACATTCAGTTTGCCGTGTCTACCCACAGAAAGCCATTCGCTCCTTCCTCCCTTTATCACATCTTTGCCACTTGCATAGCCTATCTCCACCATCCCATCCCATCACTTAGCATATCATAAAGCAGATGAGTGCCAGTCCCATAGACCCACTTCTGACTTTTCTCCTCAGCCCCACAGCTTCACTGCTTCATCAGAATCTGCATATCCTCACCCCACCGTCCTCACAAACTAAACCCGTTCAAATGAAACACATCATCCTTCCTCAAAACATTCACTAAAGACTTCATTTTACCAAGTATTAAGTTACACAGCCTCGAGATATGTGAGGTATCTTGCCATATTCCTGTCCACTCCATCCTTACTCAATGAGTCACCTCCTTCATCTTCAATTAATGGGTTGCTCAATTCTTCCAATGTCATAGCACATACAACTAATCCCACCTCTCAAGTCCACTGTCAGCATTCCAGTTGGGAAGTTGATAACTTGATGACTTTAATGCCACTCTCTTTTCTCTCTCTAATTCCCTTTACTGGCCACCACATTAATCATTTCCAAATCCAGTTTTTATCATCTTACTGTATTCAAATACATCAACTGAAGAAACTAACTCCATATACCTTTGTATTATCAAACAAATCAGAGCCAAGTATTCCTAGCTACCTTTGTAACCTGATCTCTTAAAATTCACCCAATTAACAGTGCTCTCAGCCAATTACTACAGCTGAAATGCTACTTCCTCTCTAATGGAAGCTTGAAAGAATATTTAGATCTTACCTCTTCTGAGAGGCCCTCTTCAGTCACACCAATAAAACTCTCAACTTCTGTAGCATTGAGCCATGTATCTATCATTACTCGTAAACAGTACATGTGGGTACCGCTAAGCTGACTAGTACAAGGCTAAGAACCACGTTCTGTGTACTGTACCTTTCACCACCATGCAGAATAAAATGATCTGCTAAACAAATTCTTTATGGTTAAGACACATACTGTATATGGACAGATTTTGCACTGTTTTACAGTTCAGCCTAAAGACTCATCATGATCTAGCTGTATTTCCCTGTCATGTATCAGACAACATACCTGATCATACCCTGTTTCAGTGCCACATTGAACTTCTCACTGTTCCCTACATAGACCAAGTCCTTTCATGGTATGGCTCCTAGCCACTCACTAACAGTAATGTCCTTTCCCTATTACATTAAAAAATGCCCATTGCCCTGTTAAGATAGTAAATCATTTATGTTCTATACCACCTTGGCATTTGATTAAACTGTCTATGATAACACTTTCCATGCTAGTAACTATACACATATTTGTATCTCTTGTGGGACTGCATATTTCTCAGGAGTAGTAACACCTTGTCTTTCACTAATTCCCCATATCTAATGGCCTGATGTTAAATCTTTCTTCCAGTTAAAGAAGATTTCAGAGTCAGTGAAGATCCCATACCTTGGTAATAAAGAGCCTTAAGGAAGGAGTGACGATCAGTTCCCTGAAATAAAGACTTTTCAATTTCCATTTCTCTTCTGGTCAGCTGTTTGCTCTTTGAAAACCTCTGTGGCAAGCAAAGGATGCGCTGGCGTTCTGAGATCCTTTCTTTAATATCTTCAAGCCGTTTCTGTATTGCTTCAGGAGTTGCCCTCAACTTTGTCCTCTGAAAGCAGGGAAATAAGATGCTTAACATAAAAAAGGACACAAACATGAATCTGAGACCTCACATAAGAAAGATGAGAAAGACCCAGAAATTGGAAGTGTTTACAGAAGTTTTAGTTAAGGGCTAATCAACAGCTTCTCTTTAGCCAATGTTTCTATCTTAAAAACCCAACACTCAGTCTTATGAAAACTCAGAACAAAGAGGTTCTCAATGACAAAATGAAGCAACTACTATGTTGGAGAGTTCAGTTGTACCTGCTTGCTGATGGTTTCCACGCCCAACATAGAGGCACAGAATTGGGCATGAGATTTATCTCCCGAGTATCCTGCTGTTCCCTATCAACTGGCATAAATGAAAATAAAGAAAAATTATTACGAAAACAGCCTATTTACCTTTTCACCTGAAACATGACTTTTCCAGATCAATATTTCTGTTTCATTGAGCCCTAGTTCCCTGAGAGAAGCAGTTTCCTGGTCTTTTTCATGTAGTGTCTGGAACTGGGACAAAGTCATTGTCCCAGCTGCTTCCTTCCCAAAGGGCTTATACATAGTCCCAGGGGCAAAGCTCTTTTTCTTAGAGACGCATCTGCAAAACACAAAAGAAGCAAATAAGAACATCTTGTGGTTGAATTCACAGTGATGGGACCTCCTATTAAAACAGGTCCAATGAAGCTCACAGGCAAAGTCTCTCTTCCATTTTATTGCTTAGGTGAAGCACCATGGCAACAAAACGGAATTGTCCCACACATCCAGGAGTAAATTAACAAATGTTAACTGAGTACATGCTATACATTACATGCTGTGTTCTGTTCTGAGAGTTCACAGTTTAAAGAAAAAAATCAATGGGCTACGAGAGATGGCATAGCAATTAAGGGCTCTTATTGCTCTTGCACAGGACCTAAGCCAGTTCCTAGCATTCACATGGCAGGGCCACAACCACCTGAAAACCTAGTTCCAGGGGATCCAAACCCCTCTGGCCTCTGCAGGCACTGGCACAGATTGGGTTCACATAAACTGAGTCCTCTACCTCCCTCAATCTCTCCCAGTCCCACATACACACAAAATAAATCTTCTATAAAAATATCAATCTATACAAAATCTATACAAGAAAGAACTTCTACCTATATAAAGAATAGTAGAAAGGAAGCAAACTAAGTAGGAAATGACCATATAGAACTATAAATGCCATGTTAGGGGAAATACAGGGTGCTATAGTGGGACACAGCAAAAGTAGTTAACCTGGGCTTAGTACAATATACACTCAAACTTCCTACAAAAAGACACAAAAGCAAAATCTGATTTTGCCTGAAGAGGTCTTCTGAAGAAAGTGGTTGGGTGAGAGAAGCGTGTCCCCATCAAGCTTTAAGAGGGCTAGAAAACCCGCAGGTGAGGGCCTATTATAATGTTTACAAATCAATACCCACTCTTCAATGGAGACAGAGGTATCAAGTTGATGTTGAAGGAGGCTCTTCAGCTGCCTCTCACCTTCTGTTTCCAGTTCCTCCAGGACATGCTCTTCATCCTTCACACAGCTATTTACCCTGGAACAGATGTAAAACAAAAACAAAATCCATAGGGAAAGTAGAAGACACATAAAGTCTGAAAATATACCCCCCATCTATATTACCCATCAGCAATCCATTTGTTCAATGACATGTCTTCAACATTCTACTACCCTGAGTACACAATAGGCACTGTGCTAGCTACTTGAACTGGCTAGTTTTATGTCAAACAACACAAGCCGGAGTCATTTTGGAAGAGGGAACCTGAATTGAGAGAATGTCCTCACCAAACTGGCCTATGGGCAGGCCTATGGTGCAGTTTCTTGATTGATAATTGATATGGGGGGGGCACACTCAATATGTGCAGTGCCACACCTGGGCTGGTGATGCTGAGTGCTATAAAAAAGCAGGCAGAGCAGACCATGAGGAGCAAGCCCATAAGAAACACCCCATCCATGTCCTCTGCATGAGCTCTTGCCTCCAGGTTTCTGCTCTGAGCTCCTCCCCTTACTTCAACTTCTTGATGGAGTGTGACCTGGGAGCTGTAAGCTGAGTGAACCCTTTCCTCCCCAAGTTGGTTATGGTCACGGTGTCTTTCCACAGTAGTAGAAAAGTTAACTAAGATACTACTTGTAGAAATTCAAGATATTCTAGGCATAGTTTTGATCAAGGAATTTGTAATATATTTAGGGAGAAGACATATATCCTCTTGTGTTCTGTGCATGTGCCTATAGACAGAGGGAATCTGGGCTGGAGAGATGGCTCAGTGGTTAAGAGCACTGATTGCTCTTCCAGGGGTCCTGAGTTCAATTCCCAGCAACCACATGGTAGCTCACAACATGGGATCTGATGCCCTCTTCTGGTCTGTGTAAAGATAGCAACAGTGTACTCATACATAAAAAAAGTAATAATTCTTTTAAAAAAGAGGGACTCTAAATAAATAATAATACAGAGATATGCTCAAATTAATGAAAGTTTGCAGAAGAAAGAGGTAAACTTGGAGCTAAAGTGGTAAAGATGATTTCAGAATGGTATTCTTAAAATTGAATTTGAAAGATTTGGCATGACAAAGAAAAGGAGAAGTGGGAAAGCAAATATAAAGAGACAGCCTGGGCAGTGGTGGCACACGCCTTTAATCCTAGCAGAGGCAGAAGCAGCCTGGTCTACAGAGTGAGTTCCAGGACAGACAGGGCTACACAGAGAAACCCTGTCTCGGAAAAAAAAAAAGAGAAAAGAGAAAAGAGAAAAGAGAAAAGAGAAAAGAGAGAGAGAGAGAGAGAGAGAGAGAGAGAGAGAGAGAGAGCCCACAATTGTGAGATAACTGAACCTCTATTTAGATTCTCGATTTGAATAGCCTTAAATACATGAACTAAAGGATTCTGGACCAGACCTGAGTATATAGGTATTAGAAAGCTAGGAAACTATTGAGGTATATGGCAATTAAAGGCCAGACTAAGGCAGTAATAGAAATACAAAGGAGGGATTCGACTGGAGAGGCCTTTAAGAGAAGGATGTTAATAAACCAAAACAAACAGACATATAAATAAAAACACTCAAATTTTGAACTGTACAGCTTGACAGAATGTTGGTATGAAGGAAGGAAAATGTTTCCAGATGGAATAAATGCCTAGGAAGCGGAAAGTCAGTGTCACTAATACCTACAAAGGTGAGCAGCTCTTAGAACTCTGAAACCCTTGCATGAAACTTCCAAGGCACTGGTCTGAAGCAACAACAAACAGGACTGGCTAAAATTCTTACCAGGAGGACAGTCTGAGGCTCAACACAGAGGAATCTGAAGCCATCTGAGGACATAAGATCTGAAGCCATTAGAGAAGAAATTCTGAAGAAGGGCAGAAAATATGAAGAGTGTCTTGTCTTACCAACTTGCAGCCTAGACACTACAGTGTAGAAAATTGGATCATGGCTATTAGCCAACATCAAGTGATTAAGAACTCTTATTCAAGTACCAAGAAATAACACAACCATTTAACCAGGTAAGAACAGAGTAGAGACAAATGAACAAACAGAAAGGTGAGTTCAATTTGTGAGAATAAAAATATTGCATTTCTTACAAAACAGACCTGTGTACTGGGGTTTATAATAAAGTATAGAAAATCCCTGTAATTATAAGATTCCTTAAAAAGAGCTGGACCTATATTGAAAAATTCTAAACTAACTTTGGAACTAAGTTTTTAAAAACCTCACAAAAAAAAAACGAAACCAAAACAAAAAAGCTGGGCTGTGGTGGCGCACGCCTTTAATCCCAGCACTTGGGAGGCAGAGGCAGGCGGATTTCTGAGTTCGAGACCAGCCTGGTATACAGAGTGAGTTCCAGGACAGCCAGGGCTATACAGAGAAACTCTGTCTCGAAAAACCAAAAAAGCATAGTGACATACATGCCTCTATAGAGAAATACTGTGTTTTTAAAAAAGCTTACCACAGAAAAAGACATTATATTCCCATTTATATAAGGTTAAAAAACAGATGAAACTAGGAATATTTTGTTTAGGGATTAAACTCATTTGTGGGAAATGAACTAAGAAACAATAAACAACAAATAAACAAAAGGCAAAGGAATAATTGGTGCAAACTCCCAGACAGAAGGGGGAGAAGCAATCAAAGAGCCAAGGGGGCTTCTAAGGTATGTATGTGAATCATGTCCTACCTCTTAATCTGTATAGCATACAGCCCTTTTTATGATCACCCAACTTAGACACTAGATTCATTTTTCATGTATGAGTTATCTCATCACAGGATAATTAAAATAATTAAGCCAGAGGAAACGTAAAAACATGACAAAACAAAAAAGAAAACAAACAACAAAAATCTTTAAAAAAAAAAATTCTAGGCAACTAGGAATGCAGGAGAAAGCATTCCTAATCAGGTTCTTTGTACCATTGTTCCAGAGTGAAGATTCTACTGCAGAGTGAATGCAAAACTAACTGGATCCTTTCTGAAGGTTTCCTGTCCTGTGAGGAAATGTGAAGCTCTGGGTGTTAATGAGGACCACCCCAGGCTCAAAGAGCCATTTACTGCAGAACCGGTAGGGGAAACTGCCCCGAAGCAATGCCTTTCTTCTCCCAAAGCACGTGGAGCCAGTTCTGTGCTCAATTTGGAGAAACAAACTATCACTCTCTAACTTTAAGATCTGAAAGCATACCCCGTGTGCTGGGCCCACTATGTCTTTAAAATCTAGACAACGTAAGTGCCCACCCTATGTCCCCCTGGCGGGTGAGACCCAGCAGGACGGGCGGTCCAGGGAGGGGCTGACTTGTGCATCCGGAGAGCCAGGAATGTGAGAGGCCAGGCAACTCCAGAGGCCTCTGCCCCCGAGGGAAACATTCCTGTGGAAACCCGCCTGGCTGCGGCCCTTCCAGAACTTCACCCCAGCAGACTGGTCCGGTGGCCTTCCCTCCTCCCTTCTCCTTTGTCTTCTCGCTGGAGATAACCCGCCCCCTCAAGAATGTGATACATCTCAAACAAAAGGAAACAAAAAAACAAAATGTTCAAAGTAAATGATAAAAGTTGCCTTCTGCAACCCGGATATGACCTTACCTCTTCATGTTTCCGCAGGCCCCTGTCACTAACTTGGGTAAATAGGAACCAGACCTCAACTCCCAGAAATCTGCGCGGCAGACTGAAAGGTGATGAAGATGGGAGCGTGGAACTCTGGGAATTGTAGTAACACAGAACTATGTGATGCTGGAAAGAGAAAGCAGGTATTGGGTGATGGATACATTGGTGGCCCACGCCTTTAATCCCAGCAGTTGGGAGGCAGAGGCAGAAGTTCAGAAGAGAACTTCTGAGTTCGAGGCCAGCCTGGTCTACAGAGTGAGTTCCAGGACAGCCAGGCTTACACAGAGAAACAGGACAGCCAGGCTTACACAGAGAAACCCTGTCTCGAAAAACCTAAAATAATAATAATTAATAATAATAATAATTATTATTATTAATTATTATTATTGGCCCAGGTTAAAGATAACATCCAAAATATAAAACTCATTAACCTAGGATTCACCTTTAGGTCTTTCTCCAAGTATCAATAAAACCTAGGTTGTTTCTAATCACCTTTGTTCTTGTAGGCAAGGCTTCTCTTTAAAGGATTTATCTGAACTACCTGCTGTTTCCAGTCAAGCCTCTGGTCTGACCACATTGCTTGCACTAATGCTTCTCTCTTAGTTGTAACAGATCCTTCTGGGTTCCCTTATTCTAAAGCAAGAAGCAGTATGTACCCAGGCTTTTGAATATCTTATCAAGAGTCAGATGTGGTAGGAGTTGGAGAGATGGCACTTGTTTCTCTTTCAGAGAACCAGAATTCAGTTCCCATGCAGCAGCTAGCAATAGTCTGTAACCTGAGTTCTGAGCATCCCACTTGTTTCAAAAGTGTTTAAAAGCATTGGTTCTTGGGTTTAGAGATGTAGTTCAATCTGTAGAGTGCTGGCTTGGCATGCACAAAGCCACTTGTTGGATCCTCACCACCACACAAACTGGGAGTGGAATGCATGTTCTGATAGGCACAGTCCAAAGCCAGCCTGGATTACATGATAACCAATTTAAACGATAACAACAACATGGATAACAAAAACAATAAAAGTATGTATTCTTAATGACTCAAAATGGAAATGCAAGTATCTCTAAAGATAGAAAAAGGCATTAATTTATAAGGTGGAAATTTCAACCTACAAAGTCCATTTAATTACATAGTTCAAAGCAAGTCAGGTCTACATAGAGATTCTCTTTAATAAACCAACAAAAAAAAAACCAAAAATATAAAACAAAGGAGAACTATTACTCCTCCAAACTATAAAAGGTAAGGAGAAAATTCTGAGACTCTGTCACATTTATGAGGAAACAAGAGAAACATGATTTCTAAATGTATTGTGGGATCCTGAAACAGACAGAGGACACATGATAAACGCTAAGCAAATGTAAATAGAGTATACTTTTTATTTAATACGTTTCATTAGACATGACAACTATACTGTTGTGTAAGATACACACACTAAGAGAACTAGTGAAATATATATGGAACACTTGAGTATGAAGTGTTAATGTAAATCTAAAACTATGTTAAAATAAAACATGATTTTTGAGATCTATGGTTTTGTACATTTTGGCTAATATCCACTTATTAGTGCATACATACCATGCATGTCCTTTTGGGTCTGAGTTACCTCACTCAGGATATTCTCTAGTTCTATCCATTTGCCTGCAACACTTAGGATGTCCTTGTTCTTAATAGCTGAGTAGTATTCCATTGTGTAAATGAACCACATTTTCTGTATCCATTCTTCTGTTGTGGGGCATCTGGGTTGTTTCCAACTTCTGATTATCGCAGACAAGGCTGCTATGAACATAGTGAAACACGTGTCGAAGGGCCCAGGTGAGGATGCCTTAATCCCACTTGGGAGGAAGAAGAAAACAATCACAGGAGTGGGGAGGGAGAGAGGGACCTGGGTGGGAAAGAGGATAGAGAGGGGATGAGGGGAACATAATCAAGTATTGGGTTGGCAGAACAGGACTGAAGCCCTGAGGGCCAGGAGAAAGAATGGAAACAGGGAACCACGGGAGGTAAGAGATTGGGGGAACCCTCCAGAATGCACCAGAGACCTGGGAGGTGAGAGACACTCAGAAGTCAAAAAGAGGGACCTTAGATGAAGTGCCCTACATTGGGGAGAAGGAACTTGTAGAGCCCACCTCCGGTAGAAAGACAGGGCATCAAGTGAGGGATGGGGTTGCCATCCCACAGTCAAAAACTCTGACCCAGAATTGTTCCTGTCTGAAAGAACTGCAGGGACAAAAATGGAGAAGAGACTGAGGAAAAGGAGGTCCACCAACAGATTCCATATGGGATCCAGCTCGAGGGGAGGCTCCAAGGCCTGGCACTATTACTGAGGCTATGGAGAGCTCACAAAAAGGGACCTATCTTGACTGTCCTCTGAGAGACCCAACAAGCAGCTGAAAGAGTCAGATGCAGATATTTGCACCCAACCAATGGACAGAAACTGCTGACCCCTGTGGTTGAATTAAGGAAAAGCTGGAAGAAGCTGAGGAGGAGGGTGACCTTGTAGAAGGATCAGCAGTCTCAACTAACCTGGACCCCTGAGATCTCTCAGTCAGTGGACCACCAACCAGGCAGCATACACCAGCTTATGTGAGACCCACAACACATATACAGCTGAAGACTGCTGGATCTGGGGTTCAGTCAGAGAAGATGCAACTAACCCTCAAGATCCTGGAGGCTCCAGGGAGTGGGGAGATCTTGTAGGGTGGGAGTGGGTGGTGGGGACACCCTCATGGAGATGTGGGGAAGACATATGAGATGTGGAACAATCAGAGGATGGACCAGGAGGGGGAATAAAATCTGGACTGTAAAAAGAAAGATTAAATAAAATTAAAAAACTTTTGATTTTTTTAAAATCCTAAATAGCATATTTAGTATCCTAAATAGCATAGTGCAGATATATATTTTTTACTTAGAACTTAGGAAAGGCTAAGCACTATCCATATTGCTGGTAGGAGGTAAATTGGTACAACCTCTAATAAGTGAAACTTGATGTCACTATTGAAATTGAACACATCTACAAATAATATCAGCAATATAACAAATCCCTAATCTATGTGCATTACTGCTCAATTACTGTGTATAACAGAATACTGTGGTGGGGAAGGTAAAGCTTAATTATCCAAATCCGCTCAGTGAAGTCTATATAATGATGCAAAGGTGGTAAAGTCCTTTGTATTACAATTCTGAAAAGATAGCTAGTAAAATAGCAAGCTTCAGAATAACATATAGTATATTTGCATTTGTGTAAAAGGTGGAATATACATGTGCCTGCATATGCATGTGATATTTCTATGAGAACATATGACAGTGTCCCCAATTAACAGAATTCAATGATTAGGGGACAAGAACAGGGAAGAAATACAGCTCTTTATATGTTTTGTCCCTATTAAAATTGTTGTGATGAGACAGGGTTTTGTATGTAGTTCAGACTGGCTTTTAACTACTGATATTCCTGCCTGAGCCTCCCAAGAATTGGGATTGCAGGTGTGTGCCAAACATACTTTTACACCCTTTGGATTTTTAACTGTATTAGTGTCTCACCTAATTGATTATTTTTTTAATTAAATAGAAATGTTCTTATATCAGGGGCCAGGTTAAAAAAAATATCTTGTAGACTTTGGGGTTCGTACGACTTGGGTTTAGGTTCCAGTTCTCAGTTACTGACAATATAGCATAATAGGGTTTTGCACTAATCTGGATGTTAAAATGTTGTTTTGGTTAAGTTAATGGACTATGAATTTTAACAGACATCCTGCGTATCAGATATTTGCATTACAGTTCATAACTAGCAAATTTACCATTGTGAAGTAGCAAGGAAAATCATTTCATTTATGACGCTCCCTGCCCCTGGGGATCTTGGGCCGACATCAGTCCACAAGGGCAAAGGGAACAGAGGGTTTGGAAGCTCTGTGAGTACATACGGAAATGACGTGGATCAGCTGTGCGGGGAGAGGAGGGGGTCAGAGGGAGGGGCGCACATCAGCTTTACTTGGTGTGATCCAAGGCTTTTATGGTTTTGGGGACAGGGGTAGGAGTATCCGGGATGGACAAAGGACACAGGCTGTTAAGGTAATAAGATGCCTCCTTAGCCTGGAGAAGCACTCCAGGAATCTCAGGTGCTAGGTCACTGGTTTCTTATCAGGAGAAAGGAAGTGGAACCGGTACTCTTAACCTAGGGCACATGACATTTTACAGGTAGCAGCATGGGATGGGAGGTGGGGGGGTGGGGACAAGGTCAGAGAAGGTGAAATCCAAAGAAAGGATTCCTCCACATCACACCTAGCTCAGACAATGGTAGACTTCAACCTTAAAGAGCAGGATTTTCCTGCATTTATGGCCCAGGGTCACCACAATATGAGGAATTGTGTTAAAGGGACAGACACGGCATCAGGAAGCTTGCGAACCACTGCTTCCGAAGAACAGGAAACAGTTACGCTGTGTTATTGTAAAGCTTTTCGAAGACATTTAAATATCCCAAGGTTATCCAGTAAGTTCAGACTTGCTCAAACTCCCTGATACTGTCCTGTTCGAGTCAGCAAAAGACCAAATTGCAGCTACTGAAACAAAACAAAAGTTTTATTCCTTTGTACTTCCCGAGAACTTCTAAGCAAGTAGATTTAAAATATCATGGCACATGTTAAAGTTATCTGCAATCCACCAAATGAAAATGTCAGTGCTCTAGAAGCACACTAGTAAATAAATGCAAACACACATTGCTTTGTAGTTCTGATGTAGAATAAAGATTGAGTTTAAGTATAAACAAATTGTAAGCCACATCAGTCTGTGAGTTAGGCATATTTTTTTAAGGTGGTGGGACTTAACAGGGGTGCTCAGCCAAACTGTACACCTGACAAAATTTGTGAATAGGGAAATGGAACACATGCCAAGGTTGATAGTGTGCTTGACTTCGTGGAAGGATGGAGCGTTTTATCATCATAGTAAATTTGTCTAGTTGTAATAAAACAGTCTATTGATACTGGAGTGATACACACACTACATAACAAATCTCCTAGGTGGGAAGACTGGAAAATGGATGACTGTGGAATTGCAAGTGGAAAGCAAGGTTGTGAAAAGCGTTTTATGTATCTGTATATAACTCCAGACAACCCAAGTGGTAAGTACCAAGGGATGTCTGGAGAATTTCACTAGAAGGAATGCGGCGCCAAACTAAGGTGTACTACCTATTACATTTTCAGAGCATTCCTTTTGCCACATTAAAAGCATATCAGACATTCTGTAAAAAGCTTTAAGACCTTTGGTGTTATACACCTCATCAGGAGTTAACTTTGAAAATCCACCTTTCCTTTTGGACTGAGCGCGGGGTTCCCGATGGAGGAGTTGGAGAAGGGACTGAAGGAGCTGAGGGGGTTTGCAGCCCCGTGCAGGTAGCAACATTGTCAACCGGCCAGACCACCAGAGCTCCCGGGGACAGGACCACCAACCAAAGAGTACACATGGCAGGACCCATGGCTCCGGGCCGGCGGTGTATGTGGTGGCTGAGGATGGTCTTGTTGGACATCAGTGCGGGGAGCAGCCCTTGATCCTGTGGGGTTTCGATTCCACAGTGTAGGGGAATGCCAGGGCCGGAACGAGGTGGAGCACCTTCATAGAAGCAGGGGGAGTGGGGAGGGGATAGGAGTTTCCGGTGGGGAGACCTGGAAAGGGGATAATATTTGAAATGTAAATAAAGAAAATATCCGCAGGGCGGTGGTGGCGCACGCCTTTAATCCCAGCACTTGGGAGGCAGAGGCAGGCGGATTTCTGAGTTCGAGGCCAGCCTGGTCTACAGAGTGAGTTCCAGGACAGCCAGGGCTACACAGAGAAACCCTGTCTCGAAAAACAAAACAAAACAAAACAAAACAAAACAAAATCCAATAAAAGAAAAAACTGAAAAGTATGTCAATCTACAAGGTAATGGTTTTATGCCAAGTGTGATGATTTATATATATACTCGGCCCAGGGAATGGCATGATTAGAAGATGTGGCCCTGTTGGAGTAGGTGTGTCACTGTGGGTGTGGGCTCTAAGACCCTCAGCTGCCTGAAAGCCAGTATTCTGCTAGCAGCCTTCAGATGAAGATGTAGAACTCTCAGCTCCTCCTGCACCATGCCTGCATGGATGCTGCCATGCTCCCACCTTGATGATAACAGACAGAACCGCTGAACCTGTAAGCCAGCCCCAATTAAATGTTGTCCTTATAAGAGTTGCCTTGGGAAACCAACCTATCATGACTGCCCTCTGAAAGACCCAACAAGAAGCTCAAAGAGTCAGATGTAGATACTTGCACCCAACCAATGGACAGAAGCTGCTGACCCCTGTGGTTGAATTAGGGAAAAGCTGGAAGAAGCTGAGGAGGAGGAAGACCAGCAGTCTCAACTAACCTGAACCCTCAAGATCTCTCAGACACTGAGCCACCAACCAGGCGGCACGCACCAGCTGATGCGAGGCCCTATACAGCAGAGGACTGCCTGGTCTGAGTTCAGCCAGAGAAGATGCACCTAACTCTCAAGAGACTCCCCAGGGAGCGGGGAGGTCTGGTGGGGCGGGGGTGGGTGGGAACATCTTGGGGTGGGGAAGGAGGTATGGAATGTGGAAGAGTCAGAGGGTGGACCGAGAGGGAGATAAAATCGGGAGTGTAAAAAGAATTGCTTTGGTTATCCTGTCTGTTCACAGCAGTAAAACCTCAACTAAGACACCACTCTACAGGATTAGTTTCACTGAGCCAAAAGTTCCGCTTTAACAAATAAGACATTTTCAGGGTGTTTCCAAAGGAGCTTTGTTTACTGCATACTTCTGATGAATACAATAGGAAGCAATTTTAATTCTCCCATATGGAAAATGTTCTTTGGATTATTTTATTTACATTCCAGCCATTGTCCCCAGTACCCCCTACCATAGTTCCTTATCCCATTCCTCCTCCCCTCTTGCCTTTGAGAGGGTGCTCCCCCATACTAGGCAGCCCCCTTCCCTGAAGCCTCAAGTTTCTACAGGATTAGGTGCATCCTCTCCCACTGAGGCCAGACCAGGCAGTCCTCTGCTATATATGTGCCAAGGGCCTTGGACCAGCCCCTGTGTACTGTCTGGTTGGTGGCTCAGTCTCTGGGAGCTCCCAGGGATCTGGGTTAGTTGAGACTGATGAAAAAAATGTTTTAAAGAATCAAAATCTTCTCTTGAATCTACTGAACATCTAATATTAAAAGGAAAAAATACCTGTTCATGGCTTTCAAACTCCTTCTTAAAGGAGAAAAATGGCTATGTATTGAGTAAAGGTCATGACATTAAAAATATAACTCTCCTTCAGTTAATACTTAAGCTAGGTAACAATGGTGGCCTTAGAATTATTAGCAAAATGGGTTATTTCTGATCTTTAAAATTAACATTGGTTTGAGCAATGTTATATCTTTTAGACAACTCAGAATCAGAATCAAATGTTCTTTAGGGGCTATTTAGTGTAAGGTTCCAAATTCCACACAGTTCACTGGGGCTTACTGGATTAATCTGGGAGCTAATGGCCACTTTTATGTACTGAAGGTCAAAATACTACAAATTCCAGTGATGAGAGTGCAAAGGGACAGAACAAATAGGATTTTAGCTTCCTTTTTATATAGAAAATTTGCAAAACAAAAACAAAACAAAAAAAAGCTCTGCTAGTTTTCAAAAAGGAATCAGAAAACCAGAAAACTATGGAGACTTGAAAAAAGTTTTTTTTTTTTTTTAATTTTGGAGACAGGGTTTCTTTGTATAGCCCTGGCTGTCCTGGAACTCATTCTGTAGACCAGGCTGGCCTCAAACTCCACCTGTCTCTGCCTCCCAAGTGCTGGGACTAAAGGCTGCGCCACCACTGCTCAGCCTTGAAAAAAAGTTTTATTCTCACAAAATGGTTGGCAAAACCCCGTGTTGCCCAAAATGATTTTTTTCTCTCCAGTGAATTAGATAAAAAGTTTAAAACCAGAAATTCATATAAAACATTATATTGACTTTACTGAATGTGGAGCCTCACTTACATGTGTGATATTAAATGAAAGTTTTATCAGAAACAAAACAAAAAACAATAAGGACTTTTGTCCTCATCTAGGGTATATTGGTAATAATATTGAACTCTTAAAAATTATAGATTACTCAAGATTCTACTCAAAAGCCATGTTTACCTTTAAGAGTTTACAAGATTTAATAGTCTGCATTATTCTCTGTCATTACCTCCCCCCCACCCCTGCCCCCTCCTCCCCACACTTCAGTATTAGAGACTGAAGCTTGTGCATGCTAGGACAGCACTCTATCACAAAACTGCAGGCTGACATTGTTTTATTCTTTGAGACAAGGTCTTAATTTAGTTGAATTTAGGCTGGCTTTGAATCTGTGATCCCGATCCCTCTACCTCAGCCTTCCATATGGCTGAGATTATTGACCTATGCTACCAGGTCCAGTTCACATTGTATAATTTTGAGTGTTGACAGAAACTTACTGAAATATCTATTTCATGGAAACATTTGTATAGGAAGTGAATCTATTAAGTTCTAGTATTTATTTTACTCATAAAACCTACTACCACTAGTAGTCATTCAAAATTTATTTATTTTTCTGTAACATGAACCCTTCAATGTGTTTATGAGTGATCTGGAGAACAAAAACTCAGTTCAGACACTTAAAATTTTTTTTATCAGTTTATTTTTATTTTTAGGACATCATTTTATTCTTGAATGAAATATAAGAGATGAAGATGTTTTAGAGCTTAAGAAGGCTTTTTTCTTTAAAGATAGAAAACTACACCAAACAGATCCAAATCATATGCTAAAACAAAACAAATGATAAAAATTACCAGGACAGGTAGGTACAGTGGCACTTGGAAAACTGAGTCAGGATTGTAAGTTCTAGGCCAGCATAGGCTACAGTGAGATCTTGATTTAAAAACAAAAGCATTGAGGTATCTGTATGTTGTCAAAAGTCAGTGGATCACTGGACCTTACCCATAATTCAGTGCTGGGTATATTATCCAAAAGTGTGGCACATGGTTTGATCTCTAGAACCATAAGAAAATAAAAGACCTAATTAAATCTCTAATCCTTAAAAACCATATTACAATCTGTGAATTCCTGAAAGACACTTGCTGTAATTTACGATAACACTTCCTTTTTATTGCCCAGATCGACCTTAACAGGTAAAATTATATCTCAGAGTAGATAGTAAATTTCACTTGAGATTTTACAGGATCCAGCACTTTCTGTGAATGGCCACAAACACCCAGCAAAGACTGGGTGACACATGCATTTTGGCAAACAACTGCCCACAATTAAGCTGCAGTAAGAAGTTGGTGTATGCCGGGCGGTGGTGGCGCACGCCTTTAATCCCAGCACTTGGGAGGCAGAGACAGGTGGATTTCTGAGTTCAAGGCCAGCCTGGTCTACAGAGTGAGTTCCAGGACAGCCTGGGCTGCACAGAGAAACCCTGTCTCAAAAAACCAAAAAAAAAAAAAAAAAAAAAGAAGTTGGTGTGTACTGGTGATAGTGTGTAGAATCTAAGTAAGACAGAGATTATACACACAAAATCCACACCAGTAAGCAACTGCCTGGGCCTGGTTGTTACTTGAATCTGGGTAAGCATTACTACCACTGTGTCCAGATTTTATTCCATTCTGAAAGAAAAAAAAATGTAGACTTCTCTTCACAGTATTTAAGTAAAAAATAAATGCATGCAAAAAGTATTGCAATCAAAGATTAAGTAGTAACTGAAAATACTATTCTATGTAATATAATCAGAATTCAGGGTTAATGAATAATCCAAAAGGAGCAATTTGGAGGGACAGTTATTCAAAGGCAGCCTTCATGGCATCTTGTTCCTTGCGACGGTACTCCTCAACCGCATTTGCAACCTCTTCTACCTTCTTCTGCATCATGCCTAGAGTGGCAAAGGCATACAATCATTAATCAAAGTTACATTCCATAGACACAATAACACACCCTCCCCTCAATTATGAGATATGGAACCTTAAATCAAAATTTTAATAGGGTTAAGTTTTAGAAAAACCGAGAGAGAAAATTCATCAGTTTGGAAACTATGAAAATAGTAGGTGAGAACAGTCTTTATTTGTTGTCTTTAACTTTGGAGCAATAACAGTCTGCCTTAAGTTTGTGTTTTACTGGAGAGAGTATTAACTTTTTGTTTTTACTCATTAATGCCCAAAAGGACAATTCAGGGTGGTCAATACATTAAACGCATAGATTTTGGTAGGTCTGAGCTACCTATAAGACACAAGCCTTGGAGAATATTTACATTTCTATTGTTTCCTGATTATTTATTTACCTTGGTGGTTCTTAAGTTTGCTCAGGGGCAGTGTACTGTAAAATGTCATTAATAGTTACCATATCAAATGGTACTTTTCTGCTAGGCAAAATAAACTGTGGAGGGAGGTATGCTAATCAGAGCTTTTCTACAAAAATGCACAAATAGAACTGCTCATTACTGTTCAGTAGTTGGTAAATAATAGTTGGTACACCCAAAGGAAAGGAAAGTTTTGCAAAACACAAACAAAAACTTAATTGATCTACTTTACTTCTTTCAGCCATCCGGAACAGTCTTAATGTTTGTCCAGTCTTTAAAAAGCATAATGCCTCATTTTATCATATAAAATAATACATACATTCTGCAAGATCACATTCTAAGAGTGAGTAATTTAAATCATGGTTATCTGCTGAAGGGCCAGAACAACAATGTACAAAATACATGGCAAAATAAATCTCTTCTTTTTGTTGTAATAACAAACCGCAGGGTTAGATAACCGTTTTAATGTGACGGAAGCATAAGTGAGCAGTCGGAGTCATTAACTTCAGACTACAGACTATGTCAACAGAAGCACAATTTACTAATTTGCTGATTGATACATGCCAAACGCAAAGGAGTACATTTATAACAATCTTAAAAATCAATAAAATGTCAAGAAACACAAGTCAGCATTACTAAGAGAGGCTTACTATAAACAGTTTGTCATGTCTTCTAATTGAATTCTCAGGACTATTTCTGAATTAACTCACTTTAAATGTTTTAGGCCCTGCATTCATTAAGGGCGAACACTGCACATGGTACCATCAGAATTCTGGTCCCAAGACCAGCATCACTGATTTGTTTCTCTCAATATATTAAGTTAATACATCATAGTAGAAGTCGAATTTCAGTAGTAGTCACTTGGAAGGAGATATATCGTTTATATTTTTGCATTATTAAAAAAGACACTCTACATACAAAAAATAAGAATTCTATCACTAAACAAACTGTGAGCCAGCTATAAAGACAAGAAGTAGATTCAAGGTTTCCTGAGAGTTGTTTGCAACAGGAATGGATGGTAACTACTAGTAGACCAATAGGAAACTTGGGAGCAAGGGAAATGTTCAAATATTAAAATGCTATTGATGTTTGTACAGCTCTACAAACTTATCTCAATAATCAATGGCAATGACTATGTATTTAGTAATGAAATCGCAACAATCTATTTTCATAAACACAGCAATCCTCCTGCTTCAGCCTCCTGCAACCTGGGATTGCAGACATGAACCACCACATTTGGCCCTTGAATTTACTTTTGTGCCTGATCAAAAATCAGTTTGGGGTAAGCTTGAATTTTTGTTCCTGAGGTCTTTATTTTGTGGATCTTTATGTCTTTCCCCTTAAATACATACACAGACACACACACGCATACACGGGGGGGGGGGAGAAAAAGAGAAAGGGAGAGAGAGAAGGAGAGAGAGAGAGACTCACTCACTCACTCATCCATAGCCTCTGAAACAATAACAATAAGTTGAATTACTGTCCTAGGTACATGTCAGGGGACAAATAAACCGTAACTGCCTATTAAACCTGAAACTAAATTATAACCTAAGGTCAGAGCTACATTTTTTTTTTTGGGGGGGAGGGTTTCGAGACAGGGTTTCTCTGTGTAGCCCTGGCTGTCCTGGAACTCACTCTGTAGACCAGGCTGGTCTTGAACTCAGAAATCCACCTGCCTCTGCCTCCCAAGTGCTGGGATTAAAGGCGTGTGCCACCACTGCCCGACCAGAGCTACATTTTCAAAATACAGAAAAATTAATGCATAATCTCTATGAAGAAGTTAAAAACTGTATATTGTATATCATGCCAAGAACAGGTCTTACTGAAGAATCAGGAGTACGGGGTCTGTGATAGAGACATATAATTTCATGAGGGTCATTCTGACAGTAGTGTGGAAGCAGACTGAAGTAGGATGAGAAGAGAGGGGGGAGAAGATCACTAAGGATTCTGCAGACTAAACTCACACATCTCTAAAATAGTTGTAAAAACGTAGAAGAGTAAAGCACCAAAATGTTAAGTGGACAAAGAGAGTCGTGAAACACTTTAAAAATTCCAATGAGTTTTGTACCAAATATGGACTTGGTAGGACTAGATCATTCCAAATGGTGTTCAAAGTGGAGCAGAAAACAGGATGTATGACTCAGAAGCTGACCCTTCCTCTCCTCTGCATCTTACCTCTGGGTAATTCTCCCTATTCAAACTCTGCAGAAGATTTGCCTTTGAGGACTGAACAAGCTAAGCTCTAGATCAGAGATATCAGATCAAGTCAAGGACAGGCATTCTGTACTAAAACTAAGGATTAAACAGAAGTTTCCAAGAGCTTAAGTGTGTGTGCACAAAGGAGCATGGAGCGTCTACTTCCTGCCCTATGGCTCTGAGAAGGCTGGCTTAGGACTGGCCTAACTAATCTACAGGCAGGAACTGCAAAATTCTTCTCCAGAGACTTTGACCCCCTAGACAGAAAGTCTAAAGATAGTGGCTAGAAGTCCTTCAGTGACGGGAAAAGAGAGGAATCTAATCATATTACCTACCCCACAGCAAGTTAGTAAACCCAGCTACATGTTTCAAGTCACTTTCTTAAGTATATGAGTAGTTGAGAAAAACAATCTGAGAGAGATTGAAACAAAATGGAAAGATGAAGGCAACAAATTAGAAAGGGCAAAATATTTTTTTTTAAAAAAGTTTAATCCATTCAGGGATGACACTGAATCTAAAGAACGTGGAGGAATGCGACTAGCTGCGAGCACGTACGCCTGTCATGTGACAGCAAGCTCTTGTAACATAAAGGTTATGGCAGAAAGTAAAGATCAACAAAGGTTTGGAATAAGAAATGGAGTGCAGATCCAGAAAAATTAACAAAAACCATAGAGACAGTAGGAAAGAATAAAAATGTCGATCAATTCAGGGAAGCAAGCATTAGATTAAGTGTATTGCCAGAAAGTGGAACAGAGATAACATAAGCAAAGAAATTAGCAGAAAGCTCATTTAAGAACACAGTGTCAAACAGAAAGAACTGAGTTTCTTGACTCATTAATATTAGGCTCAGCAGATGAAACAGATTCACATCAAAGCATATCATCCTAAGTTTAAGAATTCTGAGAAAGAGCTTAAAATTTTCAATGGGGGAAAAAAAACAAAATGAAGAACTTCAGAAAAGGTTCAGAATCACAGTGGGCCTCAGAATTGGAAGACGACAGAATTGCTTCTTCAAAAGTTCCCGGAAAAATGATTTCCAAGCTATCATTCAATACCTAATATTATTAAACAAGTGAACTGGTGGGATGCGTATCTTTTCAGATGCACAATATCAAAATATTTACATGCTGTGAACTCTCTCTCTGGAAGCTGGGGGAATATGTTCTATACTGGAACCCAGGGAATGAATCAAGGGATCGGAAATAAGAGCCACAGAAATGCTGATAACAGTCCTGAAAGGGGGACTTACTTGAAGTCAAGTCAGCAACAATTTCAGAAGGTATACTAGCGGAGGGCTGAAGGTATAGTTCAGTGGTAGAGCATCTGCTTAGCATGCATAGTTTCTAGTCGCAATCCCAGGAACCACCACCAACAACAACAACCAAATAAACAGCACAGAAAACAAACAGTACAGAAGAGATTACAAGACGATGGAAGAGACAAGTCTTGGAAGCTGAACTAGATAATTTAAATGAAAAGTAGTGATTCAGGTAAAGACTTTACTGATAAGTATACAGAAAATGAAGCAAAAAATAAAATAAAATTCAAAAGCAAACAAGAACTTGTAAAAAGAAGGAAAATAGAGTGTGCTAGGCTGTGAACAGCACCGGCATGATCATAATTAAAGTCATAATGATCGAAGTGAAATTTATGAAATTTGTGCGTTGCAAGTTGGTAGAGAGACTTAACATAGGAAGACTAAGAAGTAAATAGTTTTTGACAAAATTAATTTAATTTGAGGTGCCTCCGGCATATCTGTGTGAAGATTTCTTAATGCAGTGTTTTGGCAGTGAAAATAAAAAATAACCATTTGTGAAATTATGGCTGGAGATGACAACTAGGGTCAAATGTACTGCTGGTTAAAAGAAATACCATTCGAATCAAGGAGAGGTTTCAAGTCAATATTCTAAGTGCCTACCTTAGAAAAATAGAAAAAGGACAAAGTCAACACAAAGCAGGCACGGGGGGAAGTAATAAAGACAAGACCTAAAAGCAGGAGAACTGCAAACAGAATCACCATAGAGAAAAATCAATGAGCTAAAAAGCTAATTCTTTGAGAGAAAAAAAAAGTCAATAAAATTAATAAACTTCAGGCAAGAGGGAGAAATTTAAGCACAAACCCCACAAATCACCAGGATCACAAAAGAAACAGGACATACCACTGCAAAACTACAAAGCTACTTTGTACTTACAACTTAACAGCTTAACAGAAAGTTACCAATTCTTTGAGAAACCGGAAGCTTTTAAAATGTAACCAAGGTAAAAATACACAATCGGAATAGTTTGTGCAACAAATAGTTTTAGCAACAAATGAAACTTTCTCCCTACGAAAATACCCAGGCCAAAACAGTTTCACTGAAGAGCTATCAAACATTCAAAGAAGAATTAATAATATCATTTTCCCACAGATCCTAAATAGAAGACAGTGTCGATACCAAAACCAGGCAAAGACAGTACAATAGCAAGAGAAAACTGCAGACCAAGAAATCTGCAGAACACCCAAAATATCTTACATATTTAAAAGCTTGTAACAGAGTATTAGAAAAATAGTTTCTAAAAAGGTTGATTTTTATTCCACTTATGTATGGCTGACTCTGTATTTAAAAAATAACGATAAGTCACTACATAAAGTAAATAAAAAAGTCTTGTAACAATTGATATCGAAAAAGCATTTGATAAACTCCAGTATATGCTTCTGATTTAAAACAAAATCAGCTAATTAGGTAGGAGTAGAGGAGAATTACATAAGCTTGATAAAGAGCACCTATCAAAACCCTACAGCTCATGTTACTATCTTATGATGAAAGACTGAACGTTTTGCATATATGATCAGAAATGAAAGCAATAAATTAACTTAGGGCGGTGTGATATTTAAGGGGAAAGACACAAAGAACCACAAAATAAAGACCTCAGGATAAGATATTTAAGCTTACCCCAAACTGATTTTTCATAAGGCATGAAGGTAAATTCAAGGGCCAAATGTGGTGGTTCATTAAACCAGCAATCCCAGGTTTAAGGAGGCTGGAGCAGGAGGATTGCTTTGAGTTAAAGATCAACTTGGGTTACGGTGTCAGAAGAAAGAAATTTAGACTCCAAGATGACTCCGCAGATAAGAGAGAACTGACTCCTGCATGTTGTTTTCTGACTTTGACATGTGTGTTGTGGTGTTTGTGTGTGAACACACACACAATATAAACAAACAAACATAATAACAAAAGAAAACTAAACTCATTTGACCAAGTATTGCTTTTTCAATAGTACTGGATCAACTGAATGAGTGCAGGCAAAAATCAAAAAACAAAAAGCCATTGATCTAAACTTATTATACAAAACAAAACCAAAATGCATCACAATCTTAAAATATAAAGTATAGAAAGATAAAACTTTTAGAAAAAAAAATGAGAGAAAAATCTTTGGGATACAGATAATAAAAGCAAAACCAAACACTGACAAATTGCCTATCATCAAAATCTGTGACGGGCTGGGTCAAATGTCAGTATCCTGATTATGGTATTATTATAACTACACTGTTGTAAGATGTCATAGCTGAGAAAAATAAGATAATAAGGAAAATAAGGTAATAAGAAAAATAAGGTAATAATAAGTAGGGTTTCTATATTATTTCTTACAACTGTGAATCTGAGTTGACCTCAAACCAATTTCAGTAACAAAAAGCCCAACACATCTGCGTAAGCTATTTTGTTCAAACAGGTTTTTTTTTTTTTTCTCTATAATTGAAGCTGGCCTGGGGAGCTCGCTCAGAAGCTCAGGCTAGCTTCATACTCGTGGCTCTCCTACTTTAGCCTCCCTCGGTATGCCACATGTGAAGGTTTTAGCTATTGCAGAACACACCCTATAGATGAGATTAGGTTGCTTCTGACAACAACTTTGACATTTTAGCACTTTAATATAATCTTTCCTTGTAACGTAGACAAGGAAAGTGAATAGAAAAGGGGGGAGGGGGAGAGAGGATATGACATTATCCTCTGACTAGTCATAGCTACTTTTAAGACATTCAGTTTACTAAAATTCAAGTAACAGCCGACTCTACTTCTGTTCTTGGTATAGACTTCTGGATATAAGAAGTATTTCTAGAAGTGCAACTCCCCCCAACCCCCAGCCCCATGAGAATGTATCTGGTCTCATTGCTATATTAAAGTGATGAGAAGACACTATGCTTGGTGGAGCACTGCTCTTCACAGACAATTGATGGAAAAATACAGTTCAAAGAGGGATTAAAAAAAGAAAGACGAGCAAATGGCAAAGGGGGTCCTGAATTATTGCAGCCGGGGAGGGGGGGCGGTGATTAGCCCAAGCGGGAGAATTATCTTTACATCTTTATGTGGTCCTCACTTGATCAGTTATCAAAACTATCAAGATATTACTCATTATAGAAGTCTCACTTCAAATATGCTCTCTCAGAAAACTAAAACAGCAGCAGCAGCAACAACCCTGTTGCATCATTTTGCCCACCCTGCTTTTCTTTCTTTATCACACCTTATCTCCTTCCTTCGTACTTGTTGAAGGCAGAGATAGCATGGCCACCATTTATGCCTGCTACAGACTAACATGGAGCCGTGACACATAGGTGTTTTGTTCAACATCTAAATAACATCTAAAATCACAATAGCTAATCACATAGCACTTTGGTTTTTATTTTTGTTCATGTGTGTTATGCGTGTGTGTGTATGCACAGTGCCGTGTGCAGTGTCCACATATGTGGTATACGTGCACGAGTGTGTGCATGTATGCGTGCAGAGGACATCAAGTGTCTGTGTATCATTCTTTGCCTTATTCCACGGAGACAGGATCTTTTACTTAATCATGAGCCGGGCTAGCAGCCAGCAAGTCCCAGTAATCTTTGTCCCTCACCTCTCCAGCACTGTGTTTACAGGCAGAACCCAGATCTTTGTATCAGTACCCGAGACTTGAACTCAGGACCTCATGACTGCAGGGCAAGCACTCATCCCCACTGACTCATTTCCCAGCCCCTGTACCTGAGGCCCCAACGCTTGTGGATGCTATTTCGAGTCTCATAATATTCTGTCACGGTAAATAAAAAATGTAGGAAGGTTTAAATAACTTCTCAGAAGCCAAAGCTTATGAGAATTCATAGTTGGGTCTGTAGAACTGACTCCTCTCTAATGGTGCTTTTCCTCTTAATGTACCTGCTTGTCAAGTGCTGTGAAATTTTTGAATAAACAGTGTATGATCCATGCATATATTGAAATATCACACTGAACTCCATTGATATGTATAATGGATACATATTAATTAAAATAAACTAAATGCTGGGCCCGCAAGATGGCTTGGCAGATACAAAGAACTTGCCACCAAGACTAATGACATAATTTAGATTCCCAGAGAGACCTGACTTCCTCCCACAAGTTGTCCTTTGAATTTCACAGTCACCATGGATTATACAGAGACCCTCCAAATTAATAATAGTAATTTAAAAACAGCTAAAGCAAGCACTGAGCTAAGCATGGTAGCAGACTTGTAGCCCCAGCACTTAAGAGGCTGAGACAGGAGCAGCACCATGAACTCAAAGGCAGCCTGACCTACAAAGTGAGACCCTGTCTCAAAAATAAAATTAAAGTGACATAAGCACTGTGCTGAGCTATAACTGGCACCATAATGGTATTGTTCCTTCAAGCACTGGTTTGCTTAATATGAGGACTGTCTATCTGCATACTATATGGGAGGCTTAACTTCAAAATAAAGCCATCAGGTTAATTCATGTTTGAGTTGTCTATTGCGTATGGGCCCCAAAACAGTATTATCATGAGGTTCCAGTGTATGTATGCATGTATGTATGTATGTATGTATGTATATATGCATGCATGCACGTATGTATTCAGTCACTAGCAGGAGGAAAACTGCTTTGGAGAAAAAAAACATCTTTCTCACAAACAATATAAATTCTGGTATTTGTGAGTGATTTAAATTATGTTGCATATAATTCATGTGGGGAAGCTCTCCAGCTTGAGGAAATTCACTTGGGCACAAAATGTACATAAGTAGGATTAGTGAGAAATCTAATTTTGCAGGTGTATTGAGGGTATGTCAAATCTGGATTTACATACAGAAAAAAGAATTCTGAGAATTCAACTCGGAGAATGTTAACCACCATACACTATTTCTTAACAGGAACTGAAGATTTGCTTAATTCTAATGTTAGTCCCCTAATCTAAAGTACAGGACATTCTTTGGAATTAAGGGAAAACATCTGTTTTGTCTGTAAAGAATAGCAGAGATGATCTAGTGGATCATTTAAATAGTGGAAAGACACAAAATATTGCTCAGTTAACTGCAATGGGAAGACTTAAGTGTCCCTGTGCAGTTTAAAATACACGTTCTACATGAGCAAAGTCCACTTAGGTGGCTTTGTGCTGCTGTCACAGAGCCAGCAGAAGTCATTCAATTCTCAAGTGTCTGGAGTGGAATGTTCAATTCCAGAACATAACAGATGATCTTACCAATGCATCTATGTTACCAAGATTACCCAAAGAATGTAAGGAAAGGCAGAGGCAAAAGGAACAGCCTCATTCAGTGAATCTGAATCAGAGCCTAGTCTAGAAGACGAAAGAAGAGGACTCAATCTTTTGGCACTTCAGCACTGGATGCTCTTCAGAGTAGAGGGCTGAAATGACTAACAAAATATCCTGTTTTTCCTGTTTGTTCACTTTGACACAAGGTCTACTACAACACACGCTAGCCTTAAACTACTCACTGAGTGCTGAAAGATGACCTTGAACTCTGATTCTTCTGTTTTTACCCTCCACCCTTGGCAAGGTGCTTGGATTATGTGTTTGCACCACTATATCTAGCTTTAATAAACAATGTTTATATGAAACAAGGTGTCACTATTAGACTTGCTTGACCTGGTACTCACAGATCAGGGCCATTCTAGAACTCATAAGAGATCCACCTACTGCTGCCTCCCAACGGATGGTATTTAAGGTATACACCACCATGGCTGGTTAATAATATTTTTAAAACCACTTATTGGCTGAATCAAAACTGCTTTAAAAACATCTAACACTAAAAAAAAAATTAATTTCAAACTGTCACCTCAAGTAATAACTATTAATATTGGGCAAAACTAAAGCATAATTATAACACATTATGCAAAACAGCTATTCTAAGATGACCCTAAAAGCATTTTATGCAAGAGTTAGCTAGTTAGAGTTGATGACTAAGAATATTTAGTATAGAAAGTAAGGTAGTCACAGACGTGGGACTATACTTTGGAAATATAACAACCCTCAAGGCCATTTTAATTACTCTAAGGAGTAACTCTTTCTGCTCTAAATAACAATATAAATGTGAGAATCCACAGAATAACTATGCAGTTCTACTCTTTAGGAGCCTGTGATGATTACAGATAAAATAGCTTTAGTCTTAGAACCTTGGGGGCACCTCATGAAAGAAGCCAAATGCCACGATAATACTAAAGATTCAAATAAGAAAAGGTTTCTCATGGCATGTCCTTTATTATTGTACTAGTTGGTGATTACGAATGGCCATGGCGATGATTTGGTGGTTTATGATGCAACAGGAAACATGGATCCCTTATCCCTCCTCCCTCCTCTGCCAGAAGCAGCTCCACATACTTCAAACAAATAAGTGACCTCAGACGGATTGCCAGTTCTGTCATAAGTGGTCCCAGAAGAGCTAGAGTTGCAGCTTCAGCGGCTGCCAACTCAGAAGGCAGATGTGGGACTGCAGCCCTATCATCAAGCCAACCTTGAAACAATGTTGCACAGTTTTAAATAAAAAGGAAGGCAAGAGAGGGAGCATGGATTTGCGTCTGTGGCTACCATTCACTCTCAATAATACTTCTCGGCTGAAAAAAACCTCCACCAGATAATGTCTAACAGTAAATAAGGATCACATGTGAAACCCTGCATGTGTTCAGACACTCCTTAATTTGATGGGCTCTGATCCCCTTTTATTTCTGCCCTATCCCTATGGACTGTTGTAGGAGTTAGAGATCTAAAGGAGCCTGGCTTGCCACACTTTTGTGGATATTGAAAGGTTCACTGGACAAAGAATGTACTGGGTTAACATACTTAAAGTGTATGTGATGTTCAATTTCCAGTTCATCTATATTTATTTCATTTATTTTTCTTTTGAAATACAATGGCCTCTTGGGAGTAACTTTAAATTCATGGAAAATATTGCCCAGATAAAGAGAGTTCCCATATACTCAGTATATTCAAAAGTTCTACCCTCACAAGCCTCCCTAGTTACTAACATCCCACACCAGAGCAGTGTATTCATTATCACTGATAAACTACCATTACTACCCAAGGTCTCTCCTTTACCCTGAGGTTCATGAGCAGCACTGTTCATCCTACAGGTTTTAGCAAAGGTATAATGATAGGTATCCATCATTAAAGTACCACAGAAAATATTTTTACAGCTCTGTAACTGCCTATTCATCAACACACCCACTACAGATCTTTTTTTTTTTTTACTATCTTTACAGTTTTGCCTTTTTCAGAGTGTCATATATTTGGAATCACACAGTATGTATAGTCTTTTCATTTTAGCTTTCTCAGTTAATAATATTCATCAAAATCACTTTTAAAGAAATGATTTTTCAGTTAAATATATGATCTTTTTCATGTAACAGCTGCCATGTTTTATGATGGAAAATTTCTGTGCCAATATTACAGATATTAAGTCACAAAAACATTTCCCGGAAACACTTTAAAATAAAGATTTGATTTTTATATGAGTTAATGATTTCTTTTTAGTAAAACATAATATTTGCATTGCCAGAAGAACACACTCATTCATTTTTCTATAACTGTTCTCTGAAGGCGAAAAAATGGACTAATTTAATCTTAAACTTTCAGTCCACAGACTGTTTCAACAGGCACGATCCAATTAACTATTAAAAAGGAAAATAAAACAAAAAGAAAAAAAAAACCTCCTAGACAACATAATTAAACCCCGCCATGCTGCCTTCTTTGATCACCTCATTTCCAGATATGAAAAGGAAAGGCTTGTTGAGTGGGGCTGGCAAAGAGAAGCTTGTGCTATCAAGAACTAACAGGCTTTTCTCACTCTTCAGCAGAGGCTGTCTCAAATGAAACCCTCTAAACCAAGGGTTCTCACTCTTCTAATGCTGCGACCCTTCAATGCAGTTCCTCATTTGTGGTGACCTCCAACCATAAAATTATGTTACTTCATAAGTAATTTTGCTGCTGTTATTAATCAGAATATAAATACAGAGGTTTGCCAAAGGGGTCACAATGCACAGGTTGGGAACTGCTGCTCTACAACATTTCGCTGGCTCCTTAGCTCAAATGAATCTTTAGCAAAAAAAAAAAAAAAAAAAAAAAAAAGGAATTCTCATTAATCATCACTCTCTACTGTCTTATTCTGACTGAGAGCTTCACCCAGACACTGAAAATTAACATCCCATCCAAAATATTATCGTATTTCGACAATCCTGTCCTCTACTATTTTGTACATGATTATGATTAAAATTTGTTTTTTTTTATCTAACAATGTCTATGGTGTTTGAAAAGTGCACCAGCAGAATTAAAAATACTGTTTTTCGCATAAGGAAATCTGGATCCTGATCCCAGTTCTTCTGATTGGTCTTAGCTGTGTGTTTTAAAGAAGTCATTAAACCTTTCTGGGCCACAATTTCTCCATTTATATAAAGTAAATCCCTTGCAACACTAACAACTTTAATTTTATAAAGGAAACACTGGCTGGGAGCCTTGCAGTTTCATTTATGACAAAGAGGATCCCCGCCAAGAGAAAAATCACTGCAATTTTTCTTTGTAACCTAAATTACCTTGGAACACCCCTTCAACTCCACCCCAAAAGTACTGTTCACTGTAGAAAAATAAGTCACACAGAGGAAAACTTTGAATAATCTCATTCCTTGGCATTGTATGGTTATTAACATTTCCTTACTTCTTAGCTACTCTATCAACTTCTCAATGAAAATGGTATTTAATGAGAACCTACCTGGAACTAACTTCTTTAGATCCAGTTTAATAGCTACCTTTGAACCCCATGACCTTTCTTATCCCCACCTCCATACACAAACAGCACAAATTTTAACAACCAGTAACTAGTTCTGCCCACTATCATTTACTGACTACCAACTATGGATTAGGCACTATTCAAAGGAAGCTACACATTGCTGCTTTTAATCTTCTAAAATATTAAGGGTACGTATTATCTATCTTTTGTTTTTGAGAATGAAAATATAGGCTCCAAGAGACTAAGTGTACGCTAAAACGAGGTAATAAGTTGACATCAATTGTGTGTATGTGTGTGTGTGTGTTATTAATCAATACAGGGCGTGATAAATTTTAGGAGTATATAAATATCTTATTCCTCAATGATCTTAAACTTTATAATTTTACCATTTATTGATGATCCTTGCCTGAATCAGCTATTATAGAACACAAATGTAATCATGATTTCTCCATTGACTTAGTCAACTAAAATGCTGAATTTCATGGTATGTAAATTGTATCTCAATAAGACTATTTTTTTTTTTAGAAAGTCAACATAATAACCTGCCGTCTTTATTTGGTTCATTTTCTGCTAGAATATTTTTCTGCCAAGAAATGACTATCAGTTGAAAGAATTTATAAACATGGCAGGGTATTCAGAATAAAGATGAACTTAAACATATTCCATGGAAAATTTCTATAGTTTCCTAATTCTATCACTTTCTATAATTATTTGTTGGCAAAATTCTTCTAATATTTGCCCCCTTACATTTCTTAATTTTCTTTTAAAAGGTATATTTGTGACTTCATGAGGTTTTGCCTTTAAAGTATTATACTCTATTGCTATTATTTTATGTTGAAAGCATCCTAACATAGTAGTGCTAGTTCCAAGCAGTAATCTTATGTGTTAGTGGCTTTTTATAAGTGTGTCGTCATTTCTCTCTTAACCCAGCTAAGCTCTCAAATAATTTGAGACTGGACTATCGTATTTATTTTACAGCTTTAAGGAACAACAACTAAGCAGTATTACTCTATTTTAATCCTCTATGCTTATCTGGCTATCTCCCAGTCAAAATCTCCAAGATACTTGGCATTTTATGGGTTTCCCTGTTCCAGGTGTTTTTCCATGGTCTCTTCTGGACTCTCTCCCCAGGACAAATCCTCACTTCCTTCCTTTCCTCCTTCTGTCCCCATGTCTAAGAGGAAGTCCAGCCCTATTCTTTCCTCTGGTCAGTCATTGGCTGATCAGCTTCTTTATTGACCAATCAGGGAATACTTGGGGAGTAATGTTTTGCAACCAGATATGGGGGCACAGAAATCAGCATTTGAATAATCCGGGGATAATCTTTACACAGTGCACAATAACATTATGCCTATAATTATATTCTGTTATAACATTATTAGTTTTAGGATAATGTTTGCTTGCTTGCACATCCCAAGTCTCCATGTATTTCCCTCCCTCAGTCCTGAGATTAAAGACCTCCAAGAAGAATCACTTTCTTTTAATGGGAATTATCTATAGAAACCAAGATCTTAGTGCTAGATATGTTCATTTATCTAACTGTCAGTGCTTCTAAGCCCGTTGCATGCATATAGCAAAGAAATCCAAGTTCATTTCTAATTATTTGAATTTTAAATTTGTCTGAAAATATAAGAAAAATGACTTGTATCTTATTTCTCAATACAAATCCAAATTTCTACTGACATTAATGTGTATACATTTGGTTTATTTTGCTATATCTATAAAGTGGTCATGATATTTGTTTTATAATCCTTAAGCTAATACTAAAAGCATTAAGAAAGTTTACCCATTTTTATTTTTAATTTTTTTCACCTAATAAGAATCCACTACCAAGATCACTATGCTCTGGGATGTTGGAGACAGCTCAGCTGTTAAATTGCTTGCTGCTAGTATCACAAGATCAATGAGCTCCAGGCTCAGAGACTGTCAAAAAATAAAGCAGAGAGGCACAGAGGAAGATATCCAACTTTAACTTGCCCAGTTTCTACAAGCATGCACACATGGGACCTAAACATACATGAACATATATATGCATACCCTCCAACATGAAACATTCAAAAAAGAATGTTCCATTCAATGGTTATCTGCACTGAGTTAGTATGCTATAAATTGTCCTGATTTGGGCTAAGGAGGGCTTCAGTATTTGTCTTTCCATTTTGGGTTCAATTCTGATTATATAACACATGCATGTTTTACCAAGGTCAAAACTGTATATAAAAGATAAATTTAAAAGTCCTGCTTCATTGATACTGTCAATACCATACCAGTACCCGTTCCGTTTTCATTAATTTCTAGTTAAATTGTATCTCCTCAGAACTCATATGGGCCAAGAGCTTAAGTCAGTGTGATCACTGAAAGCACAATGTGTTATACATTTTCATACCTACAACACTATGTATAAAGCAAACTCCTACCTGAGTTATGACTAATCCACTGCAGAGACTCCATATGAGCATTCAGAATCTTGTAGATCTGCTCCAGCTGAAAATACACCAAAGACTTTTAGATTATGATTATTGTAATGTAGTAAACAAACAAAAAACAACAGAGGAAATTGAAAGTAGGAAGCAACATTTAATTTTGTTCTGGTAAGTGGTGCACTGACAGTGAACTACACATTAATGGCGCTTTGTCATTTCATACTTATATACTAATTACTTTTATGCATTAGTTCAATCTACTCATTTGGTAACTGTCAAGAATTCGATTCCTACAAATCCATAAAAACCCGACAAGTACAATATAAAAATAAAGGACATTAAGAAATGTTTCAAAAGAAAACAAATTAATGAATCCATTTAAAATGTATAACATCAAATTTGTCAATCAAATCTGCATATTTAGGGGGAACACTGGCTTGTTATGTAGTACAGACTGGCATGGAACTTAATCATGTAGCCCAGGCCCTTCCTCAGCCTCCTGAATGATGTAGTAATATGCATGGCCCCTCAAATTCCTTATTTTAAAAATAATAACATTCAGCTGGGCAGTGGTGGCACACACCTTTAATCCCAGCACTTGGGAGGCAGAGGCAGGCGGATTTCTGAGTTCGAGGCCAGCCTGGTCTACAGAGTGAGTTCCAGGACAGCCAGGGCTACACAGAGAAACCCTGTCTCGAAAAAAACAAAAAAAAAAAAATTCAATAGTCAAGTATAGGTTGATTATTCCTTACTCAAAATCCTTGGAATAGAATTGTTTCAGATTTTCTTTTCAAAATTTGGAACACTGCATTATATGTGATGAAATATCCCAGATATGAAAAGCAGGCTTAAACATGGAATTTGTCATAAATACCTTGTACATATAGCCTGAAGGTGATGTTATATAATATTTGAACCATAACTGCAGTTTTGTGTGTATGTTGATTTGTTTGTTTGATCATTTGTTTGTTTCTTGTGTACTACTCTGACCACTGAGCGACACCCAAGTCCAGCTACGCCCATATTTTTTGACTATGACTCACTTCATGGGTGTGGACTTTACCATTTTTGCATCATTTCTTCCTTGAAAGAGTTCTAGATTTTAGAACATTTAAAATTACACCATTGAAGCATAACACTCAATTTGCAAGTAGGAAAAAATCCGCATGTTAATATACATTAAACAGTAATGTAAATAGGTCCAAATTTCCAAATGTAAAATTTTTATGTCATCTGTCAATAGTTTTAAAATATTTATAGCATTTTACACAGTATATTCTACTTCCAGGAGCCTACTCAACTTTAAATATAATTGGTCATTACAAGGCCATATTAGCCTCAAATTTGGAAATAATAATCTCTATCAATAAAAATGTTAAATATATCATGAAATTCATCTTCAGTGAAATATCTTGGCAGCATTAAAACTCACATTGTCAAAGAATGACTAAAATTTTCAGAAAGGACCATGAAAACAGAAGGTAAAAATCAATATATTTATGTTTCTGATTTTGCTTAAATAAAAGAACTTTTTTGTGTGTGTGTCAGCAATGTAAAAAGACTAGAAGAAACACATCAATATAAAAGGGAGGGGATGGTAATACTGATTTAATTGGTAATACTGATGCTTTCATTTTCTTTATGGATTTTATAAAAAAAAATATAATAGGGTAATAGACATAATATGTTTGACAAAAATATAAGTATTATGTGGTCTCGCCCATTCATCGAGACAGACACACAAACCCAAGAGTAATAAAGGTCATTAAATCCCAGCACTGTAAATGCTGGAACACACAGCTCCTATTTTTGTACCGTGACTGTGATGACCATCACATTATCCATAGGAACATTATCATTCAGGTGTGATTCTTCTGTTCAATGATTTATGCTATCTGAAAAGAGGGATGATCTCTTGCTTCCTTTGTCCTGCTATCACACAGTAATTACCCTTAACTCACTCATCCTAAATATCTCCATTATCCCTACCCAGGAAAAATGAAAATAAAAGACTGTTTCCTAGTCACCAGTGAAACAAAATAATCGTGGGCCAAGTTGAGAAAATGACAAAGATAGATTTTTTTTTTTACTAACTCTGTTGACAACACTTCTCAAATTAATTCAGCACTCCAGGACTAGACATCAGTTCTGTGCTGTGTCTAAATCTGCTTATATTTATCTATGCATCAGAAACCTATCACAACAAAAAACAATTTTGAATCTTGGAATTACATTCAGAATCTAATAGAAATGTACTTTGTCGACTCGTGATCATCTTTGTGAACACAGGGCAGATGGTAGCATTGGTAATTCCAGACTAATTTATATTTGTCATTGTTCAATTTTAGAATGATGCTAAGTAGAGAATAGCACTGTTTTATGGCTGAAAGGGACTTACAGATCATTTATTCTATCCTTGACATTTTACAAAAGAAGGAGTTGAGACCCAAGGAGATTATGTGACAAAATTCTAATAGTTTCTCAACCATAACTGGCTGTCTTTTCATAATTAAAAAATTTGGCAATAATATGTGTGCACAGAAAGAACTGTCTGCATTTAATTGGACAAAGAGCTTGCTGAGAATAATCGCCACTTACGTATATGTTATTCATTCTCATCTCCCCAGATCTAGCCTCACTCCTACTTATAATTAATGAGAAAAAGCACAATAGAAGCTCCTACAATGGGAGATTCCTCTTAGCTTTAGTCCCATTGAGTGGGAGTGGGGGAAAGAGGACTTCATTTAGGCTCCTGAGACAATAGGGAAAGATAGGGGAAATACGCTCTCTATAATTGGAGTACAGAAAATTGAAAGAGAACCCCCCTACTTCTTTCTTACTGCCAAATTGATTCACAGAATCACAATTCTAACAGGATCCTCAGCCATACACGCCCATAATATAATGTATTTGCTTTATGAACTAGATAGGACACTGTGAAGCAGTTAGAAACATAATGACATGTAAAAAGAAATTTTCTATGGGAAAATGTTGTCTTAATAGTTAAGTCACTATATTTTAAAGAGTGCCTAAAATATGTCTAACAGACCTAGAGGTATCTGTTCATATTTATAAGAGTATGTAAATAATTGTATGGTATGAAAAATTAACTAGTAAGTGAAAAAAAGTACCAGGATCCGTTTAATTATGCAGAAAGTAAATCCTGAATAACATTGAGAGTCATTTATTTTACCCTCCTGGGAATAACCACAAAAACCTCACAACTGTAAATATTTACTAAATATTTACTGTCCCACTAATCATGCCTAAGAAGCAGATAAGGAGTACTCTGGAGAACAGGAGAATGTGACTAATTAAAAGACTCACAGAGGGCTAATTTCCTATGAAATCTTGGCTGTCTAAATCAAAAGAGCAGGGACCATACCGGTTCAGTAGCATCAGCAGGATGCGCCAGTGAATTCAGGTAAACAATGATGTCCCTGAGATCTTGAGACATCCTTTTCAGCTCAGCATCTATAATTTCTGCCAATCTGTAACTGCAAAGAGAAGTAAAAGAGAGTAACAAGAAATGTTTTCTCATGTCTACTGTCATTGACATATAGGGATGTAATTGTCAACTAGATCTGTCTTGACTCCCCTACATTCACATTAGTTTCCAGTTATGATCAAGGACATACGGTCTCACAGATTCAATATTACTGCCATAACCAAAGACAGCAAAGGCAAAGGCTTTTAGCCTCTGGCTAAATTTCTGATGAGTGTTACAGCAAAGGAACCCTTTGGTGGAACCAAAATATATGCACAGGACATCTAGACAGATAGAAGACCATTGTTTAGCAATAGTCAGTAAATGTTGAGATTTCTTCAATGATTGAGAATCCATAAAATTTCACAGTAAAAACTTACATGATATACTATAGCAAGTAACAATGGATATTTTGAGGAAGGAGCTTCACAACAATAAAAGGTAGATCCATCTAAGTTTAGTTACAAACTGATCAGTGGCCTAAAATCTCAAATATTCTACGCAAACTGTCTGAGACAGACAGAGCAGAAACGGGGGAGTGATAGAGAAAGGTTGCTTACTTGCTTCATTAGTCTGGTCTATTGACATGTTTACAAGAATTGAAAGCAAAGAGAAGATTTCTCAACCTTATTATCTATAAAATTAAAAGACTCATTTAGATTCCTTGGTAACTCTCCATTGCTTTCTGTGCCAAATCACTTCTATGTAATTCGTTGCCTAAACTGTTGAAAGTTCTGGTGAACGTATTATTGCAATATAAATTTCAGTAGAGTACAAAAGAGCAATTGGAAAGGATTTCATGTTTCTAAGGTTTTCTTCCCCAATCTACAGTTAAGATATTCTAAAAATATGTTTTAAAAACAAAACTAAACAAAAACTATAGAATAAAGTTGACCATGGTGGTACATTCCTGTAGTCAGAGCACTTGTAAAGTATAGATAGGAGGCTCAAGCTTTTCAGGCCAGCCTTGGCTGTTACATAGTTTGTGCACGATGAGACCTTCTCCAAGAACAGGTGATACAAATATAATTCTGTGTCAGGTGTGGTGGTGCAAACCTACAATCCCAGTACTCAAGAGGTGGAGTCAGGTGGATCTCTATGAGTTCAAGGACAGCCTTGTCTGTTTAGGGAATCCCTGGCCAGCTTAGTCTACATAAGGAGTTCCAAGCCACCCATGGATACATAGCCACACCCTATCTCAAACAAGGAAACACTGTATGTGTGTTTGTGCGCTTGCGTGCGCACACACACATGCATGCACGCACGTGCCCACACAGCATGCGGTTCACAGAAACAGTGCCAAAGAACAGAGCAAAGAAAGAAGTGAAAAAAAGGCAAGAGAAAGAAAACACACACAGCAACAGGACTAGAAATAAAATGGAGGTCAGTATAGATTAGCCATACTTATCCACATTTAAAATTCCTACAAAAACGTCAACTGCAGGCCTTATAACAAATAAGTCCACCAGAGCACTTGCAAAAGCTCAGCTGGGCACTGTGATGTGTGCCTGCAGCTCCTGCTACTCACAATGATAAGGTGACAGAATCACTTTAACCCAGGCGTTTGACATAAGCCTGGGCAAAACTGCTAAGAACCTGTCTTAAAAACCAAGAAAAAAAAATCCAAAACATAAAAGCCCCATCTCAATTCACTAACAAGCCATTGACAAAGTGAGCCCAAGTTAGTCGCAATTTTGATTATGTAGTATGTTCACACAACGTCTCTTAATGCTTTCTAAAGTGGCCTGATTATCAAATCACAGGTCCAGGGACAGAGTTACCATGGGAACCCTGACAGCGAACAGACACAAAGTAAAAACTGAACAGTACACAAATAAAACGTACCTAGCCTGAAACCCTGACCAAAAAAAAAAAACACTCCATTTTTTGAAAGCCATAGTTCATCCTCAAATCACCAGTCTACCTTTGAAAAATCGAATAATATACAACTAAAACCACTGTATGAATATTAGGTTTAGATGTGCCAGTCAGTATGAGGCCAGAAATATTCCATAATACTATGACGTCACAAGTAAGCTTTGTATTTCCACTTTAAGAATACATTTGACAAATATAAAAAACCTTATAGTAGACAACCATGGGCTTGAGATGAATAATAGTGAATGAAACACTATAAAACAAAGCTGCCAGACTGATTTCTTCATTTGCAAGCATCCGTTAAAGATCAACATGGTACAGTCAAACCAGCTGATCAATACCAACTAGAAGTTGCCCTTTTCTACCAATTTTTATTTTCTGCTTTGTGATTCAATTTCTCCCTCCTTCTGCCCAACTCCTCAATCTTTATGTAGTTAACTTACATCATCTCATACTCCTTATTCACACACATCATATTAAGAGGACCATTCTGCTCCTTCAAAATCTCCTCTATAGGAGTCAACATATGTTCCAGTTCCTTCTGCTGTAACAGGATAACATCCAATTCTTGTTCCAACCTGAATAAAACAAGCCAATAGAAGGGCTAATGCAAGCAATTTGGGGTAACAAATTAAATGCCAATAAACAGCAAGGGGAAAAAAGACAGAACAAAAGTATCTTGAGTTTTTCAACCAAAGATATATCAAGGGTCTTCCTTCTTACCTGCTCTGATCCATTTTCACTCTTTCCATTTCATTGTGCAGAAGAGCAATCTTTAAAGAGAAATAGGAACAAAGTTATGTTGATATTCAAATTTTCTCAAACATTTTTGAACAGTATACATTTTCTCAAACATCGCTCAACTACCAAACACTTACTTCCTAATTCAGAGAGTATATTAATTCAGGAAAATGTTTTTAAGGTACTCATCAATAGGAAATTAATCACAAAAGTCTATTCTCATGTGCTTATCTGGAAGTTCTTGTACAATACAGGGAGATTAATATCTTCTTACCTCATTACCAGATTCAATCAGTGCACGGTTCCAAAGATTGAATTGGTTGGCCTGATAAAAATATTGTTTTTGTTGTTCTTGTAGCTGGTGATAGTTCCACTGGTCCGCCATGCTATCCAGAGGACCATATGTCATCACAGGAGTTACGATTGAGCTAAAAAAAAAAAAAGTAAAAATATGACCATATTTATTAAAGTACAATCATATTTTAAAACAAACAATACAGGAAGACTAGGGGAGAAAAGCCTGTGGGGAGATTCTCCAATCTGCTCTCCAGCAAAATCACAGCATGTAAAGATAATTTTAAAACATTCAGTTGAAATTCTCTGAAAAGTATTCTAAGGAACTAGAGCAAATGAATACTTCTTAAAGACGTCTACTAAATCTAAATGTAAACAGCTAAGCCAGGGTCACAGTCTGCTTCTGCTCTATGTCAGTAGAGCATGCTGGAGAAATCACTCATCTAAGTCAAAGTGTGCTTCTGAGTGTTATTCACAAAAGACAGGCATCCCTTACCCACAAGGGACCTTGCAGAACTCCAACTCCCCTGCTGATTGTATTAAAAGCTGATCTTCCATATCCTGTGATCAGGGCAACTAGGTCAAACTCTTGACTCTAGCAGGGGTCGTATCAGTGGAGCTCAATGGGGAAGTAATAGACTAATACTTTCCTGGCAGAAGCATGTAGCATTCTAATTTCCTACTGAGGTACTAATGGGAACAGATAATGCTAGGGTAAAGCGAAATCCTCTCTCAGAAGCAGCAAGATTTAACAAGAGTGGGTAAGTCAGGATTAATTGGTAGGCCTCTCCATTTGCTCTGGTATCACAGGGAGCCAATAAAGAATCTAACCGCTAAAGACTGAACACCCTAAGACAAATTCAGACTGGTAAGGACTCCCATTTCCTCCATTCTGGAAGTCAATTAAGACTTGGTGGGGAGTTTAACCTGCTCACTGATGGGCAAAACCAAAAGTGGAGACCAATCAAAGAAGGACTATCCTCCTTCTTCCATGAGCCTTGTGTCAGCAAGGCCCAGTAGAGGGCCAAGCCACCATATCAATCGAGTATCCATGAGGCCAAACAAGTAGCATAAAGGTAAAGTAGTTGGTATTCTGCATCCTCTGTCAGCATGGTCCAACTAGTTGAATTTTTGCCTACCCCTATATCAACTAAGTACTGAGTTAGCTCATCACTTGTCTCCTCCTCTGGTGCTCCTGGCCCCATCTGAGTGCTGGGCTTACATTCCTACAAGAGCTAGTGACTTGGTGTGATACATTGTCCCACTTTCATGGGGAATGAGTCAGCAGAGCTCAGAGTTGAACTTCTACACCACTTGTGTGCATTGACGCAGTATGACTCAGGGTCCCATTTTTGCTGGGGTACTTGGGGTAAGATCCAGTGGGAAGTGAAACATAAAAGCACACCCATTCTTCATACTACATTTCAACAAATGAAATGTTGAATGAAATGAAATGAATGAAATGAAAGCTAATGAAAATGAAGAAGACATAAATAGGACACAAACACTCCTAAAATAAAAGACAAATGCCCATGACACAATAAAAAATAATCCATATCAAGAACTAGGAAAATCACCACTCCAAAGAGAAAAGGCTAGCGACACAGATAAAAACATTAAGAGGTCTCAGATGTTGGGAACTGTCTGAAAGGAATTTCAAAGCAGCCACTAAAAATGCCTGAAGAGGGCAATTTTTAATCCTCTTGAAATTAAAAAAAAAAACAAAGAAATTGGGATTATTAAAAAAACAAGTGGAAAATATACAACTGAAAAATAAAATAACTGGAATAATAAGCCCTCCTGAAAGATTTGACGCTAGAGTGAACTTACGGAAAACAAATCCATGAACTTAATGGCAGGTATTTAAAATGTACAGAACAAAGAAGAAACAAACAAATGAAAAAACCCTCCAGGGCACAGGAGGGCAGTAATAGATGAGATAAAAATATATTCAAGAGAAGTTCCAGAAAAAGAATGGGCCTGAAAAATTATTGGGAAGAAAAAGTTGCAAATGTCCTGAATTTGGGAAAAGGTATAACCATGCCAATTCAAGACGGCAAACAAACAGAACTAGGATGACTCACAAAAATCCATGGTGTAAGGCAGCTAGGATAGCCACTAGAAAATAGAAAGGGCCCCAAAGTACTGGAAGGAGAAAAAAAATGTGTTCATCATGACCTTCATATAAATAAAGAGGAAATAAAGATATCTTATGCAAGTGAAAAACCAAGGCAAAGGCATTGCTCACAAATCTACCCTTGAAGATTAACTCTGCAGAAAGGAAATGACAAGTCTTGGAATGTCGCCTTGAAACAGCGAAAAGAAGGGCAAAACATCATTCAGTTTCAGTGGGTTTCTTAGATTATACTTGTCGGTGGGAATGAAAAACACAGCCTTCTCTGGTGCTGTGTTCAATGTGCATGAAAGAAATACTTTCATGACAACAACACTAACAAGCTACAAGTAGGCAAAGTAAGTAATGGGTTTCTCTACTTAAGCCAAAATGGTAAAAAAGTCGATATGAACGAATAGACCATTTTAAGTTATCTATGCATACCTTTAATATCCATAGCAACCAGTAAAAATTTATATGAAAAAGTATCAAAAGCACCATATATACAACAAGGTAAAACTCCCTAAACTTTTCCATCAATCACAGTTAGATTAAAAACAAGGAGAAGCAGAACACAAGTCAAAACTAACAATCAAATAACCAAAGAGCAGAGTCAAGCTCTGAGAGTCAACAACCACTTTCCCTATAAATGAGCTAACTATAGCAAATAAAGTACAGTGAGTGATACTGCGGTTTTAAACCATCCAATAATATACGGCCAACGAGGAATCACTCCAAGGATATGGAAAGGCTAAAGGTAAAAGAATTGAAGGTGCAAATGTATTTATTTATTTATTTATTTATTTATTATTTATTTATAAAGAAAAGATTATGTTCCTATCATATAGGGTACGTTACAGAACAACAAAAGTTACCATATGCAAAGTCAAGGAGGATGACAGAATAATAAAGAAATCAAGGTGCAAGGAGAGAGTTACACCATATCTAAATGATATGGCAGCCAAACAGTAAAGCCTTGAAGTCCATAAGAAAAAGATAGATACAGCATAAAGCGTGAGAAGAAAGGAGGGAACTATTTAGAGGGATGGAAGGGACTAGAAACAAGACATGGATGTGGGAAGGGGGGAGCAGCAGGGCTGCCAATAAAAGGAAACTGTAATGATATGTATGTATGGAAATGTTACAGTGGTGCCCATTTCTTTGCGTGGTAATAAAAATATTTAATAAATAGCCATAAAGGGCATTAGAATTTTCTCAGAAGAAAAATTGAGAAAGCTAAAGAGAGAAAATAAGAGAAATCCAAAATTATTTGGTTGAGAACGTCAAAAGGCTACTTTCCAACAACCAAAGGAACTACTAGACTGGAATAAGACAAAACTCCAAAATCTTTACATATAATAACGGAAATATATAGAATATTAAACTTGATAAGGTTAAAAAAAAGAGAGAGAATATTTTGGTTTCTATGGAACAGTCTGTAACACAGACCATTTCCTCACACACAAGAAAAAATTGTGAGCAAGTATAAAATAGCAAAAATCATACAGAGCATGTTCAGTGACTTTAACTAATTCAAGAAGAAAAGAAGACAATCTCAGAACACTTAGAAATTAAGCAACATGCTTCCAAATAATCCACTGCTCGAAATGAAATCAGAGCATAATGAAAGCTGTGGGCTGCAGGAAAAGCAGTGCAGAGGCTATTTATAGCAGTGCAGGCTGGCGTGAGAAGAAAATGCCTCAAATCAATAGTCTAAGATCAGCCGTTAAGAATCTAGCAAAAGAAAATGAACCCAATACAATCAGGAGAAAAGAATCAGCAGTGGATAACACTGAACCTGAAAACAGGCAAGTTTTACAGATTAATCAATGAAACAAATGCTGGTTCTTTAGAGAAACATCAGTAAAATTCATATAAGAAAGACACAGGCCACCAGTATCAGAAACAAAACAAGAATATGTCTCCAATGTAACAAAGACAACAAGGGAGGCACACAGGCAACTTGATGCTCATGAATTCTGGACTTGTTCCTTTAAAATCACACACTGCTGAAGCTCATTAAAGATAAACTAGGCAGTCTGGCTGATTCTGGATCCATTAAATGAGTTGATTTTTAATTTAAAGGATTCTGCATGAGATGTTTCCGGGCATAGAAGTTTTCATTAAAGAAACATTTAATGAATCGTACCAACTTGACCATTTCTTTGAGAAAACAGGAATAAGAATGCCTCCCAGAGCATTTTATAGGTTGTAAAGTTAGTACTGAAACATTGAATGTCATTCTGCTATTAAAACTTAAGAGTAAAAAACCAAATCCACATGCATACATAAAAATACATATATAAAAATATGTAAAATAGATACCATTATCTCAAAGCCAGTCAGAATGGAGAGTGTAAGGGACAGAAGTAACAGATGACTATAAGGCCATAACAGGGTAGTTTCACATAGCAACTCACAGCAGCTATGACAGCATGCACAAGGCCTGTGCAAGCCCAAAGCAGTCCAAACCTCAACATGGAAAGGGTAGGTAGGCATGAAGTGCCACCTTATCTAGGCTGCTGGGAGAAAAACAGTAAGTTTTCTTCAAGAGTATAGCTGGAAAGGAAGTCCACACATTCAATAATATATAGTCAGGACAGATTGGACTTCTTGATGGGTGTTAAAAAAAGGAGGAGAACAAAAGGCTGTGTGAGTAGGATTGGGGTAGATCTGGGAGGAGCTGGAGGAGAAGATGAATATGGATCAAAACACACTGTATTAAAATCTCAAAGAACGGAGAAAAAAATTAACAATGTATAACATCACCAGACATTAAAATTCAAACCACAATAAGACCACTTCACATCTGTAAGAAGGGTAATAAAAAGTGTCACATTGTCACTACTGAGCAAGTAAATATGGACAGTCTGGGTAACTGACACACTACTGGAAAGTATACCAGAATGACATAGCCACTCTGGGAAAGTGTCAGGCACCTAAAAATAATAAATACACAAATGTCACAGTGACAAGCACCTATATGCCTAGACATTTACCGAAGACATGTACACAAATGTTCATATCAATAGCCCCAAACATGAAATTAACCTAGATGCCTCTCAACACATCTATGCTTAAACAAACTACATTATACCCAGTACGTAATACCACTCAGAAAAATAAAAGAACAAACTTTTGTGTGGAACTAAATGAATTATGCTGAATAAAAACAAAAAGCCAATTCTTAGAAGACATATATGCCATGCCTCATCTATTCATTATTTAAAAGATATTGTAAATATGGTAAGAAAGAATAGATTATTACTGCCCAGTTAATGAAAGGAGAGATGTTCTCATGAAAGAGCACCATGTGGATGGAATCCTTGTGGTGACAGAACAATTCTGTGTATTTTTTAAAATTCATTTTTGTATTTACTTTTACTTTTTTTATGCACGTGTGTACATGTGTACAGGTATCCATGGAGATCAGAAGAGGGTGTTAGAAACCCTGGAGCTGGAGTTCTAGGCAATACTGAACAGCCTGACATGGCTGCCGAGGTCCAAACACTAGTCCTACGGAATAACAGCAAGTCCTCTTAGCTGCTGAACTTTCTCTGTTGTATCTTGACTGAATCAATGTCAATATTCTAGCTAGTTCTACACTATAGTAATACAAGATCCTGTCATCATAGGAACTGTACAAAGGGCACACAGGATGTTTCATATAATATACAAGTTTATATAAGTTTTAGAGTTCAACTGCTTGAATTTTTTTTCTTGGCACATGCATTATAAAGTGCATGACCATTAAAGAACTACCTGATCTCTATGTGTTTCAGTCTTGTATAAAACAGGACCTCAAAATAGTATCTAGTTCATAGGATAATTATGAGTATTAAATGGTATGATGTTCTTAAAGCATTGTTATCTTGCTAAATATGCAAAATTATACAATAAATTATAGCTATTAGTAGTACTAGTAATGATTGTATTGTAACAGTATTGTTGACTGTTCACCTTCCAGAGCTACATTTAAAAATAATCCTTCCTTGTTCCCTCAACTGATTTATAAAATACTAGTTTAAAGCTACCCATGCAACTATGCCTAAGAAGTTGATAAAACCAAACAGAAATCTTCAAATAGACAAGCTTACTTCACAGTCATGGTAGAAGGCATAGAAGCCACACTGATTAAGCCGGTGTTATTAATCCAAGGTGCTGTAGGTGGTCTCAGATACACGTTGAAACCACTTGTAATCGTGGTGGTGGTATTGGTGGTAACCGTGGTAGTCGTAGTTGTTGAGGTTGTGGCTAGGGAATAAAAAAGATAGTGTTGGTGAAAATTTATAGTGTTAGTAAAGAATAAGAAGCTTGCCTCAGTTTGAGATTTTTAAAAAAAGGTGGGGGGAGTCCCTTGTTAATGAGAATTTGAAATCAAAGCCATGGATTTGAACCCAACACTGTTGCAATATGAAGTGATATACTACACACCAGGCATCTAAATTAACCTTCGTGCTGAAAATTAAAACTCCTGGAGAGATTCATTAAAATATAAAACAACTTAAGGAGCTCTAAAACCATTAAGGGAATTCAATCAATTTTCAAAACTCTTCCCATAAATATTGAAAACCCCAGACCCAGATGGCCTCACTGGTAAGTTTTACTGAACTTTCAAAGAAGAAAAATAATTGCACTGTACACAACATCTCTGTACATATCTTGCATAATAACATGACTCTATTTGAGAAATTAATTCCTACAAGTGAAAGTGTTAACTCAAGAGGCTGGGATGCTTTAAATCTTACTGAATCTTGTGAAAGAACCCTACCAAAGTGATTTTGAAAAAGCTGTGGTCTTGTCAACAGGGAAAAGTACCCAATTCTCTACATCTTAGTTAACACTAGGCATGTCTCTTTGCCAACCTCATCAACAAAAGCCTCTTGAAGTTTTACTTACATCCAAGAGTTCTAGAATGTTGTCTAGAATGTCAGTTCTTTTATAACTGTTGTCTAGAATGTCTTGCCCTCTCATAGATTAAATCTGAACAAACATCCTAGCTTAAGTCCTATGTTTCCTATGTTTATTGCTGAAATCTACTCATAATTTTCATAACTTTAATAGCACTATTGATCCTTACTCTATGCCAAGCATATAAAGAACTATGCAAGAAAATTATGGCTGGTCGGGATCGGGAATGTATTATTTTCTTCTTTTTGATTCTCTGTAGTTTCAAATGTTCTTGGCAACTGAATGGTTCTTGTGTAACCCGAAAGTTGTAATAAAACATATTCCTTGTACACAATGGTTTATGTTAGCCTAGCTTTCCCAATTAGCAATATGTTCAGGCTAATGGCTGTACTATATAAACTACAGAAATCATGGTGCCTGCTAAATGCACAGACTAGTCTAAGAAAGCCCAGTCTACTCCATTCCTGCTGGCAGAACAAGCTCAGGCACCCCTGTTTTATTCCATGTAACTCTGTCTGTTGTTCCTGGTTCGTAGTATATCTGGCCAGCAATGAGGGTGTGAAGTACAGGAAGTTGCCCCATATGTCACTAGCTTAAGAGAAGACCCAACACACACACAAAAAAGCTCTAGTTAGACAAAGGATAGATCAGAATCTCATTCTCAACAATTGAGTGACATGAAAGAATCGAACTCTATGTAAAGATATACAACCACATACAGGAAAATGGAACCAGATGAAACATAAGCAGCAAGTAGAAAATATGTCAAAAATGAAATAAAAACAACTTCAAGCAGAGGGAGTGGAGAAGATTGACAGCTGAAGAACATAAACTAGAATAAAGGGGTCATGGACATGCCAAAATTAGGAACAAGACAAAATACAAAGTCAGAAAAAGAAGGAGAGAAAGCAGTGAAAAACTTGAAAAAAAATCTAGATCAAAGGAGGATAACGAACGAAATGCATGCAATACTTGATGTAGGCAACCCCCAAGGATGCCACATGAATGATGCTTAAGTTCCATTTTCCCTGAGGTAATAGCACCATTCAGAGACTGCATGATATCTCCTAAAACTCAGTGTCCCTTTTGGCAGAAGGAACCTTATGGTAATATTGCCTCCTTTGTATTAGCCCCTGTGAGAGTGAAATGAGCAACACACAGAAGACTGTGCCCAATGACAAGGTATTCTTGGGGATAGTATCAATAATAATGCTGAGAGCTTGCAGAGAGGATCCCAGGTGGTGTTCTATATAGCCAGATAGCATTATTTTCTTCTTGAGAACACTAGTTATTATACACTCAAGAAAAACGTAAAATGATTCCTTGGGAAAGAGTCTATCTTGTTCAGAGGAGATCTTCTAATAAAGTAACTTGAATTTCTGACCTGGACAGATACAGAGACACAGACCTAAGAGGGATGATAAATTTCAGGATGGGAAATGAAGCCATGTGCTTGGCAGTTTTTTGTTAACTTAAAACAAAGCAGAGCTATCTGGGAAGAGGAAACCACAACTGAGGAACCGCCTCCATCAGGGTGGCCTGCAAGTATGTCTGCTTCAGCATCTTCATTATTGGTAATTGATGAAGGAGGGCCTAGCCCAGTGTGGGAAGTACCATCCCTCAGCAGGTAGGTCTGGGTTGCATAAAAATCTAGCTGAACGGGAGCCTGAGAGCAACTGTGGTTCTGCTTCAGTTCCTGCTTCCATGTTCCTGCCTTGAGCTCCTGCAAGCAAATCTTTTCCTTCCCCAAGTTGCTATTGGTCCGTGTTTTGCCACAGTGCAGATAAAATTGTCTCCTTCTTACAGAAATCAGATAATTTAATATATGTTTTATATGTATGGGATTAAGTCTGGAAGAAAAAAAAACCAAAATTGTCTTCCTAAGGAAATGCTATATGTATGTGTACATGCATGTGTGTGTACATATATAATATGCATGCATGATTTTTATAATAAAAAAGCAAACCTCTTCAGCAGTTACCAAAACATGAATAACTAGAAAAAGCAAAATATCTCTTTAGAGATGCTGAATGATACCTTACAGAAGTAATATCTGCCAACCTAAATGGAAAGAAATCTTGAATCTTATTAAAATGTGAGGATTACTTTTTTTATAATTTTTTGTACAATATTTTAAATCTATTTTCCATGCTATTTTTAAAGGCATAAACTAGTTCTAGCATATTTGAGTAGCAATAATACTGTAGTTAGTACCAAAAGAAGTAATGAAGTTTAGACTTGTAACAGAGAAAATATAAAGGGCATCAACTGGTCATGTGTTTAAAAATACACTATAGGAAGATTCTAACACTTAGTATCCTTTTGAATTAGTCACAAACACAAGAAGGATTTCTTCTATTCAGGTGTCCTTGGAGAGCTTCCTTTCTTATTCTTTATAGTTATCTTAAAACACCATGGTGTTAGTGACATAGTTGCTAAAATGTATCATTACGAGCTATATTTACTGTGGTGGTCTGAATGAGATTAGCCTCCATAGGCTCCTATATGATTAACTACTTGGTTCTCAGTTGGTAGAATAGTTTGAGAAGAATTAGGAGGTGTGGCCTAGTTGGAGGAGGTGTGTCATTGGGGGTGGGCTTTGAGGTTTTCAAAAGGCCATCTCCATTCTCAGTTGACGTTCTCTCTGCCTTCTGTCTGTGGATCATATGTAAGCTCCCAGCTACTGCTCCAGTGTCATGCCTGCCTGTCTGTTGCCACGTTCCATGCCATGATGCTCATGGACTCTAACCTTCTGAAACTCCAAGCCAACCCCAATATACTCTTTTTCTATAAGCTGCCTTGAAAATAGTGTCTTACCACAGAAATTTAAAGGTAACTAAGACATTAACAACAACAACAATAATAATAACGATAAAAACATCATAGCTAAAGCCTTGATAATGAGCTTTATGAAAAGCTACTACTGATATCAACAGTGGTAGATGAATTCAAACATAGTGATTATTTATAAGATACAGGAAATCTATAGCTTTTATTGATAAACTGAGTTAAGTGGACTCATGTGAAATAACAGAAATTTCTTTAAAATAAGTAGAACTTACATGAAAGTTCCTGAGAAGCCATGGAGGCAGGAACATATGGCATTGAAGGAAACATCTTAGTAGTCAAAGTCTCAGTGGTGTCCACAGAGTAGATCCTGGAGTAGACCTAAAAAAATCAGAGTGACAAGTAAAAAATATAACTCTCCAAAAGTAAAACATCAGTACAAGATTCATTCACATGGCGAGGGGAATAAAAACAGAGAATGGAAAAGCAAGAACTACAAATGAAATGTCTTAAAGGAAAAAAAATAGTAAAAGCCTTATTTTGAAAATGCTCCTCAGTACTGCCTGCTATGAGCCTTCTAGTGACATCGGCTGAAAAAGTAAAGAGATGAGAAGCATCCCCTCCCTGGAAGTTGAGTATAAGAACTCCTGCGAAACTGTTTGAAGCTCGTGAAAGTGGTTTTTAAAAAATTGTAAACTGCTGGAAATTGCCCTAAGTGTATATACAGTGAGTGGGGAAATATTTCTTCAAGAACATCTGCTAAGTACAGTGATCTAACAGTGACGGTCTACATATGGCATATGAGCCATAACTCACGGCCCTTCCTCCCATCCCCTTGCTTGGCTTTGTACAAGTAACACCCCAGATAAGAGTGGCTTAGAAGATTGGATGCCCTCTGACTCTGACTCTCAGTCAAGGGAGACAGGCTTTCCATGAGAAAGCAGGCAGCCAGCATTCTCATCACCTCCAGCATGGATGGGAAGGGCAAAATTCCTGGCAAGGATAGCCAAAGCTTCTGGAGCTTGTTTCTTTTAGTTAGTTCCCATTCATAGAATAGACACAGTAGTTCCCATACATAGGGTTGAGAATAGTAGGGATCCAGCAACCCCACTCTGGTTCCCTTGCCTAAACTTTGCAGTTCTAAGTTCCCCCAAGTGAAGAGGGGATCAAGATCAATGGCTGTTACCACTGCCCAGCACCCTAAGTCCCCGATCAATGAAAGATTTTGCCCCAGAGCTAACAGCTGCTCCTGAGGACAGAGAGCCCCCCAAACTGTCCCACAGAGAAATGCCTTTATGTAAAACAGAACATGAAGTGGTTCCGGTTGAAGGATTCTCTTTTATAAGATGAAGAGTTGGTGGTGAGCAATTAAAAAGGTTGACAGGTAGCCTGAAGATAACAAGAAGCTGTCTCACTCCTTTAGTCCACAGAGATAATAAGGAAGAATTAAGCACTGATTTAGCTATAGCTTGAACAAATCTTGGGACTAGTAAGCTTAATAAAGAAAATAGGCACAGAAGGCAATGTGTTCTATAATTTCAATTATATGAAATATCCAGAATAGACAACAAAGCTATTGACAGAACGTGTGTTAGTGGTTGGCAGGAGCTTCAGGGTGGAAGGGGTTGTTGGGCTTAATGGAGGGTGACCACTAACTGGGTCCAGGGTTTCTTTTAGGGGTAATGAAAATGTTCTCAAGTTACATGCTGGTGATGGTTGTATACTCTGTGGCTATATTAAAAACCACTGAATTGTACAGTTTCAAAGAGTGAATTGAAAAATGTGAATTATATGTCAATTATACTGTTATTAAAAAACACATTATCATCTCAGGAGAAGGGAAAAACCAGCATTTGACAAAAATGCAATGCCCTTTCATGATAAAAATACTCAACGAAGCAGAAAGACAAGAGAACATCCTCAACTCTTACTAATGATTTTTAATAACACAAAATATCAAGGCTATTTATTCTGCCATATGATGTAAATACTCTCCTGCCCCAGTTTGTCGATGACTTCTATTAGTGGCCAAATCTTTGTGTCATTTTTTTCCCTTTATGGTCTAATCTAGATCTCAATATATTTTAAAAGGCATTCCCTTTTAAATATGAGGAAAAGTGTTCAATCTAATTTTTAAGAGAAAACTACAAATTACACCTACATTGAGAGAAATTTCACATAGTAGATGATAGGAACTCAAAAACTATTAACACACTATATTAGTGACATCAAGAAAAAACAAAACCAAGGCAGGCAGCTTCATGGATTCCTAAGGAGAGTGTAAAGTGGCATGGCTTCTGTGGAAGATAGGTGGTCAACCTTTTAAATATGACAAATGTATCTGCTATCTGAGACAGAAATACTTCTGGAGATGTATCCACAAAGAATGCACCTTATGTCACAGAATATACCTAGAAGTGGACCACTTCATATTTTAAAGTGATGAAGAGTTTGTTTGTTTGGGTTTTGTTCTTGTTTTGGTTATTTTTTGTTTGTTTGCTTTTTGAGACAGAGTTTCCCTGTGTAGGCCTCGAACTTACAGAGATCCATCTGTCCTTGCCTCCTGAGATTAAAGGTGTGTGCTACCACTGCCTAATGCTAATTTTGAATGTATAATTTACCACAGTAAATATGTAAGATGTCTTGTGTACTTGTGAAATGCCACATAAAATGATATCCAAGGATAGAGAGGTGGTTAAGCTACTGAAGATGCTTGCTACCAACCCTAAGGACCCGATCCAACATGTGTATCCATAGCCAAGATACACATGGTAGGGTGGGGCATTTGTGCTATGGTGCACACATATACACACAAATAAATAAATGTAATAAAATGATATCCACTACATTACTGTTTGTATCAGCAGAAAGAGGAAGCTAGTATAACAAATGCCAAGGGGGTGGATATACAAATTATAGTACATCCAGAATATGGAATACTAGGATGATGTGAAAAAGATACCAAAGAATCTCTCAATGATGCAAAGCTTTTAAACAAGAATAGTATAAAAATTACAAGCTGAAAAAGCAAGATATACACTGATATATAGACTATATTACCTACATCCAAAAATGATGGAAGTTTGGAACCCCTGGGATGGTTTAGTGTCACAAGAAGATGCAAGCCTGACAACCTGAGCTCTGTCCCTGGAAGAAGCCACTTAAAGGCAGAAAGAGATAACTGACTCAAGAAAAGTTGCCCTCTGAACTTTATATGTAAGCCATGACTTGTGTGCCAAACACATCTGTTTCTATCTATGTGTTTCTCCCCCTTCTCTCTCCCTCCCTCTCCCTCTCTCTCTCTATATATATATCATATGCACCCACATGAATAATAACCATAATAATCATAGTTTCTAAAGGTGGAAGGCTAAGAACAAAGATTTTGTCACTGAAAAGGCTCTGGAAAAAGAAACACAGTGATAGTGGTTAGCAGCTGGGTATGGAAAACAGAGAGGGGTGCAGTGCACGAGGGCGTAGTATATCTAGTTTTAGAATTTATAGTTTTATTTTGAGACCATTAGCCTATATTATTTACGAATTAGAAATAAGTACATGTTCTTGTAGCCAGCGTGGGAAACATTACTTACACAGTTTCATATTCACCTACGCCTTTAAAATATTTATACACTCTATTTTCCACCTTTAATTCATGCAATATTTCTTATGATTAATATTTTAGGCAAACAACAGTTACCCAGCTATTACAATTCATTTATTCATTATTTTAGCCTGTCCCCTTACGGATTTGAAATGCCAGCTTCGTATACACGGGTTTGCTTCTCTGTCTTAAACTATCTCACTGATTATTATTTTTTCTTCCTATGCCTGGTATATGATAAAATATCAATTATAGCTCTCGAATTATTTATTTTCACATTATATAACATTTTAAACTTACAGGAAGAGCATTAACTGATGCATTTTGATATAGTTTCCCAAAAGCATCCCATCATTACCTGCCTGGCCTGTCTCATGCATTTATTCCTCCATATAATTTTAGAATCTTTTCAAGTCCTTAGCTCCATTCCTTCTCACCAAAGAACAACCATGGCTCCACCAGAATTGCATTAGATTGCTGGGCAGTGGTGGCGCACGCCTTTAATCCCAGGACTTGGGAGGCAGAGGCAGGTGGGTTTCTGAGTTCAAGGCCAGCCTGGTCTACAGAGTGAGTTCCAGGACAGCCAGGGCTACAGAGAAACCCTGTCTCGAAAAAAAAAAAAAGAACTGCATTAGATTTATAGATTAATTTGGAGGTAAGTTTTGTTTTCATACTACTGAGTCTTTGCATACATTGGTTCTGTTCATTATTCAGTGTATCCTTTATATGTTTTAATAAAGCTTTTTGGGTGTTTTCCATCTAAGCCATGCATATTTTCAAAAGTCTATTCCTGGGTATTTTTTTTGTAATTTTGGTTGGAATTGTTAATGGGCCTTTCCTCAGCTGTATTTCCCAACAACCACTGCCTAAACATTGTGAAACTATTGATTTCTTTATATTATTTATTTTGTAAATGGCTGTATTACTGAAACCTCTTCACCAGCTCTAATTAAATTTCTACTTGATTTATGCCCATATTTTTAAAATCCTGATCATTTATCTCTGATACTGGCATAATTTCAGTGCCTGTCCTTAAATCACATATCCGAAGATAGCTAAGGAAGCAAATACCATTTCATATGACTTAGTTTTAAATTAATTGAATCTTACTCTAAAATAGAAAAAGGTTTAAGACACAAAACCCTTTTTCCCTTAATTATACATAGGATTTCTTAACTTGGCACTATTGATATTTTGCATTTGATTATATTTTGTTAAGGAAGAATGTCCTGTACAACACAGGACATTTAATGAGCTCTACTCAATACATGCCACTCCTGGGTATACACTCAAAGGACTTCATGTCCTACTACAGAATTACTTACACATCCATATTTACTGCTGCTCTACTCACAGATTAGGAAATTGAATTAATATAGCTATCCATTGTCTTGGGTAAGGTTTCTATTGCTGTGAAGATACACCACAACCATGGCAACCCTTATAAATGAAGACATTTAATTGGGGCTGGCTTTCAAGTCTGAGGTTTAGTCTATTGTCATGGTAGGACTCATGGTGGCATGCAGGCAGATATGGTGCTGTAGAAGAAGCCAAGAGTTGTATATCTGGATCAGCAGGCAGCAAAAAGAGAGAAGGATACTGGGCCTGGCATGAGTCTCTGAAGCTTCAAAGCTGGCCCCCAGTGAAGCACATTCTCCAAGAAGGCCACACCTCCTAATAGTGCTGCTCTCTATGAGCTTCTGGGGGCCATTTTCATTCAAACTACTACATCTGACAAATGGATAAGGAAAATGCAGTATACATAACGGAATATGAGTTAGATATAAAAATAAAGGTATAAAACTTACAGAGAAATGGATAATGCTGGAAAAATTATACTGAGTGAGGTCACCCAGACATAAACACAAAAGAGAGAGATGAAATTGGGAAGGGGTCCAGTTGGAGGGGTGCAGGGAAGTATGGAGGGGAGAAATGGTGAGTGGCTATGCTCAAAATACATTCTACATATGTACAAGATGCTATTAAAATATATATATTATTTTTAAAAGTCTCTGCATAAAAATGAAAAAACGTGGTCAACCCTCACAGCCCAGGAGATAGCAGTCCCTAGGGGGAGGGGATACTGTTGTTTAGCTAATTGGAGGAGATGACTGAAGCAAGGCTGCGATTGGGACATAAGTGGGTAAAAGCAACTGCCTAAGACGCTGCCATTTTCACATAAGCTGTTAATAAATTAATTGCTTCATGTTTAAAACAAAAGTAATACAGGAAAGCCAAAATAAATTTTTTTAAACACTCAAATACCAAATGAGAAAGGGAAGGATGGGAAAAAACAGAAATGGAAAGCAGAACAAATAAAAAAAAAAAAAAGAAAAATGTGGTGGCATACATCTGTGATCCCAGCACTTGGGAGATGGAGGCAGGAGGATCAAGAGTTCAAGGTCAGCCTCAGCTACATCGTGAATTCAAGGCCAGACTTGGATACATGAGACTATCTTTAAAAAAAAAAAAAGAAAGAAAAGAAAATTGAATATAAAACAAAGTCACAGAGAACAAAATAAACAAAACCTACAAGCCAGGTATGGTAGCACACAGCTTTCACCCTAGCGCTGAAGCAGAATTATGAATTCCACGTCAGCCTGGCCTACAAACCAAGGCCCTACTTCAAAAGCAAATAATAAAAAAAATGGAAATGTCAGATTTCAGCCCTAATATAACAATAATTACAGAACATGTTAAGTGATCTGTGTATACCAATCAAAAGACAGCCTGATAGAAGGATTTAAAAGCCATGAATGACCATGTCTATAGTGTATAAGAAATTCATTTCAAAAACAATTACATTGGCAGGCTAAGAATAAAAAGATGAAAAGATGTGTCCCATGCTACAGTAATCAACAGACAGAAAGATTCAGTGTATTATTATTAGATAAGTAGACTTCTGATGAAATGAAATTACCATAGAAAGAATGGAAGGTTACAGAATAATTAAGGGTCAATCCTGTAAGGCAACTAGCAGTTCTATCAATGTACCAAATAATGGAACTTCAAAACACAAAAGGTAGAAACGGAAAATACAGCAGAAGAAAATGTCCTACATGCAGATTTCAGCACCTCTCTCTTACCAGCTCACAGAACTAGTCAGAATATTAGCAAAGACACAAAAGAACCCCAAAACATCATTAACCATCAATATCCAATTGATGTTTGTAAAACAAAGCAAAAAAAAAAAAACCTGCCCTAGAATGGTATACATTTTTTCAATTGTCAAGGTGAAAACAACAGGAATGCGCTTGCGCGTGCACACACACACACACACACACACACACGCACACACACGCAGTGTTCTCCAATGGCAATCCAGTCAAACTAGGCATATCGGTCAGGAAACTAAAAAGGAAACCATAAAAGGAGAAAAGAGATTTTTATTGGGGAGGAAGAGGTTAGAGGAGCAGATATAACAGGAAAGCAGAGAGGGGCCTCTGGGAGGAGGAAATGGACCATCAGGAGGAGGCAGGAGGGCAGGAGAGGACGGGGAAGAGGAGGATTAACAAGAACAAAGTATGTTTGGAAAACACTATAATGAAACTCAGTACTTTGCATGCTAATTAAAAAAAACAATAAAACTTAAAGCTAAAAGAAATCAATAACAAAAAGATAAGGAAATTTCCCAAACATTTGGAAACCAAGCACACTTTTTAAATAATTGGTGGTTCCAAGAGGAAGAAATAAAGAAGGTGCTAAATTGAATGAAAATTAAAATATACCCTATGAAAATGCAGGGGGAGACAAAGCAGCCTGGCAGATAAATTCGCGGTGTAAAATTGTGGACATTAAAAGACAAGAAAAGCATAATCAATAGCAAAAGTTTCCAACTCAAGAAATGTCAAAACAATCCCAAGGCAAGCAGAAGAAAGCACAGGGCAGAAATCAATGATGTTAAACACAAAAGCAACAGGAAAAAAAAACAGTGTTATAAAGTTCTGATTGTTAAAATCCATCAATAAAATTTAAAGCAAAAGAGATGAGATCACCTCAGTGGGTACAAGTGCTTGTTTATGTTACTTAGGCCTAATGACCTGAGTGTACATCCCCAGACACCAAGTAAGATGGTGTGTCTCTGTAATTCTAGTACTCCTAAGTGAGAATTCTTACTGTACCACACGTAGACTGTCACACACAAACGTGTATATGCACATCATACACCTACATACACACACACTACCACACATGAACTGTCACACACAAACATGTGCACATGCACATAATACACCTACACACTCTGATGCGTGCAGCACATGTGCATGTGCACATGTAAGTAAACAAGGTAGCAAATAATAAAAAATTAAAAATCCCATTGAATAGCACGTCTGTCTTTTGTAAAATCACATTATGCGCTAACATCTAAACTCCTATACAAAAGTACCCATGTAACAATATATTGCTTTTTTATTTCTGGCTGAAGAAAGACATCTACAGACAAGATATATAGATGATACATTAGCATTGGAAAAGATATTCAACATCATTAGCCATCAGGGAAATTGCAAATTAAAGCCACAATCTGGTATCATTATCTGCAAGGAAATAAAATTTAAAAAGAAAGATAACACCAAATTATAGTGACAATGCAGAGAGACTGGATCACGCACATATTGTTGGTGAGTATACAAAATGGCACGCCCAACCTGGAAATAGTTTGGCAGTTTCTTATAAAACTGAATATGCAACTACCATATGAGCCAGCAATTACATTGCTGGGCATTTGTCCCAGAGAAATGAAGGTTTATGTTTGAAAAAAAATGTATGAAAGTATTCATAGAAGCTTTATTTGTAATAGCAAAAGAGTGATTTTTATCATTTGAATTCATCCCCTCCCACTTATGTAGTAGAAAATTAATATCTGATGCAAACCAAGTGGTGGTCCCTTCAGTATGTCATTAAATCTGTCCTTATGAGTGGCTTAATGTTATTTTTTTCCTAAGGGTCTATTAAGACGAGGTGAGCTTGATGGTCTTCTGTCTGTCTCATTTCCAGTATTGGGACTTTTGCTCTGGGATATCATGAAAGTCTTTGTTAGATACAGGGCCCCAGATTTCTCCGTTTTCATAATTGAAGGAAAAGCATTCATTATAAATTACCCAGTCTCAAGTACTGTGTGTGTAGTTAAACTGCAATACATCTCCATGATGGAATAGTATGCAGCAAAAAAACAAATAAACAAAATGAAAAAACAAAGACTTGATGTACACAACAATCAGGGAATTATTATAGTAAGTAAAAAAGTTATTCCCTAAGGATGATATACTATGTAGTTTAATGTATATAATTTTGTATATTACCAAAGATTAAAAATCTTAATCATTCTGAAATAACAATCATTAATATAGAACATGTTGGTGCTTATTAGGCTTAATGAGTTGGGGCAGGAAAAAAAAGTGAATGCCTCTATAAAAAGGCAGACTAAGGAAGATATTCTTGTAGTGAGAGAGGAAGATATTTACAAAGTAGCATCTCATGCATTATGTAAGATGTCAGTACTAGACATAATATTTTGGCAAGAATATACTACAGTGTTTTCATGAGTAGTTTAGAAGGAGGGTGTGTTGACATATACCTGTAATTCCAGCATTCAGGAGGCAACCTAGCTTCAGGTCAGCCTAACAAGGGAGATATATATATATATAAAACAAGACTCTATCTTTAAAAAGTAATTAATAAAATGTTAATTTTGGCAGATAATAGGACTTACATATTTACTTTCCTAAGTTTATTTTTTAAAGATAAGTTTTAGTTTTGGAAAGAAAAATCACAGATTACAAGAATCATCCCCTTAAAAGAATTTTTTGTGTATAATATTTCATGACAAAGTGCTTTCGTATTTACAGTATTCCTAAGAAAAGGTGACTTTACTATAACAGGATCAAGAAGAATTGCAGGGAGCATACCCCAGCTTCCATCAGGCATTGGGTAACTACTGAACGATATAAATCCAACCACATTTTCCTAGAAGACACTAAATGAGGAGTCTCCCCAAAACTCGCTCAGGCAGAGAGGCTTGAGCCTTCAAAAAGCCTGAGGCAGAATTAGCAGGCATCCCAGGCCAGCCAGAGACCCAACCTAAGAGGCTGCCTCAAACAAACAAAAAAAACAACCAACCAAACAGCAACAACAAACAAACAAACAAAAAAACCCCCAAAACCCAGCATTAATTCTGAAATTCAAGAGGGAAGATCTGCACAAACAGGGTCATTATAATGATGATAAGGCTTTCTCTTTGGAGAGATGCTCAGTAAGCAGCTTCACTTATGCATGATCTATGCCTAAAACTCAGAATACTTCTTTGGCTCACAATAAATCCAGGCAGCACCCAGCACAGAATTCAAAGCGCTCCATGCCTCCTATGTGAGACAATGTCAGTTTCTAAGACTGTCTTGGGAATGAGTGGCATAATTCCAAAGGTCCCTTCATCCACACTCTAACCTTACATCCACTTTTAAAAGATGAACCAGCCATATAGCCCTGAAAAGAACCACAAGCTGTTTTGCTCTCAATGCAGTTTCTACTAAGGTAGGACATGATATGGCTTGTGCCACAATCCTGCAGTCTACCTAGCTGAGCACAAGATGGCGGAAAATGGCGGGACAGTATCTCAAAATGAGAACCACCTGTAGTAGAAGACAAGCCACCCTGTAGTTGAAGTGAGGAATGTTGTCCCTGCAGAGCTGAAAGTGAAACTACCTGGAGGGCAAAGCAGTTCCTCCAAAATTAAACCTGCTTGTGACTCCAGACCCTAAAAGGAGTAAACAAGTGACTGGGAAAAACAATTACAGGCTTCCATGAGGGAAAATATTTGGAAGCACTTCCTCTTGGTTGAGACACACAGAAAGAGACCCGCAGAGAGACAGAGACACAGAGAGAGACACAGAGAGAGACACAGAGACAGACACAGAGACAGAGACAGACACAGACACAGAAAGAAACAAACGTTCAGGGTCCAGGTGATTTGCCCATGCTATCACTCAACAGCAAGGTTTCACTTCCTAAATTACGTGTTTTCAAAGGTCCCAAAGACTGATTAATATAAAGTAAAATCACAGACCATCCAAGTCAATGGTCTTTAGGACATAAAATAGAGAATACTCTTCCAATGAAATAGAGACAATACAGTAATCAGAAGAAAGCATAAAAATGTGTTGATTACATCCAAAAAGCCCAAGTAAGAGAGTGTCCATAGAACGAAGGACTGTGAAAAAGCATGGAAGGCATTCAAGAAATGGATGTTAGCACTAAAGAAAAAAATATTTGCTCAAGAGATCTAGCCTGGCATTGCACAACACCCCAGGCTTGATCCCCAGCTCTAAAAACATTTCAAAAGATAGATTTAAATAATAACTACACATAACTGAAGAAAGTATGAAGTCACTGAACTAGACAAGAAAAACAGCAAAAGACTGTCAGAATACAGGGTAACTGGAAATGAGAGAGAAATGAAAAGATCGGGAAAAGGTTTACATACTTACGTCCACGGATCACACAGGGAATATAGAAGGAATAAAACAGAATGGCTAATACAATATTCATGGCATTAATAAATCTATTCAGTAGAACTAAAGAAAAATGATTCTTCAGATTCAAAAGGCCACTAAGTGCAAGCAAGCAAGCAACTTTCTTCCAACACACACATACAATCATACACACACACACACACACACACACACACACACACACACTTGGTATCCTGAAATGCTAGAAAATTAAGTACATTCTGAAACTTAATAGAGAGAAAAATGATTTGTCTAATATGTACCAACAACCAGATTGACAAAAGTACTTCATTATCAAGAATAAATGTTGAAAGACAAGACATAAAGCATCTTCAAATGCTAGGGGAAGATCACTGTGCATTTATAATCTTATCTCAGTCGAGTAAGAGTGAGATGAGTCAAAAAATCTGGTTTTATACAATAGCTATAAAAGGAAGTTTTAAGTAATCAGGCTTAAAAATACTCCGCTGAAACTAAGAGTCTCATTATTTTACATGCCACTGAGGAAGGACAAAAAGAAAAAAAAAGACACCACTTGTCATACTTTTAGTTAGTTAATTTTTTTTTACTTTTCCAAAAAGCTCTTTTCGTTGCTTTTTTATCAAATGCATCGTCACTAAGTAAAAAGTTAGGCGTGGTAACCCTAACTTTATGCACTTATAACCATAACTTATTACAGTTATGCCTGTAATCCCATAAATCTGATGTTAGAGGCAAGATGATCACAAGTTCAATGCCAGCATGATCTATATAGTGATACCTTGCTTCCAAAGAGCAGAAGAGAAGAAAGAGGAGGAGAGAGAGAGAAAGGGAAGTGGGGGAGGGAGAGGAAAGAAAATGAGGGAAAAGAAAAGTAAAACTGAAAAGCATATGAAACCACATATATAATCCAACTTTCATTTCAAAACTCTTGGTACTGTCATAAACAGCACTTTTGAAAATATTAATTTATTTATATTCTCTCTTCTCATCCTCCTCCCCCCTCTCTCTACATCCCCCCACCCTACCTCTCTCTCTCCCTCTCCCTCTCTCTCTCTCCCTCTCCCTCCCTCCCTCCCTCCCTCTTTCCTCCTTTCTTCTCCTCTCATTTACCATATTTTGAAATAGGGTGTCACTCTGTAGCCCAGGCTGGCTTTGAACTTAAAATCCTCCTCCCCTGTCTCCATAATGTTGAGATTAAACATGTGTACCACCATGCCTAACTTAAGCACCATTTCTCCTCCTCCTCCTCCTCCTCCTCCTCCTCCTCCTCCTCCTCCTCTTCTTCTTCTTCTTCCTCCTCCTCCTCCTTTTCCTCCTCCTCCTCCTCTTCCTCCTCCTCTTCTTCTTCTTCTTCCTCCTCCTCCTCCTTTTCCTCCTCCTCCTCTACCTCCTCCTCCTCCTTTACAGAACTTCACCTTTTTATTATACACAGTTGTTACTAAAAGCAAAGTTCATACAAAATATTTTAGACAGATTTTTTAAAATCCTTGACAACAAAAGCCATTTATGCACGTGAGTATGTACAGACACACACACTCACAGCATTTTCCATCATAATATTATCCATGTACACAAATATGCTGTTTAAATTATTTTACAATTTTTCCAAAAGGAGAGGCAATTATCAAAACAAAAAATGAATGGAAAGGTGAACAAAATAGATATTGCATTTAAAATATCACAAAACTATTCTTTAATCTAGAGAATAGAGTTTTTTGTCCAAATACCAAAGCTGAGGTTGCAGTGTTAGGTCCCTGTTGCTGTTATTCTTTCATTTTTGAAAACAATTTAAAAATAAATATTCTTACCAGTAGCAGGTGAGGTCAGACTATTGGTCTGAATAAGCTGAACACATAGACCAGTTGAAGAGAAAAATGTAAATGATCATCTAACCATCAAAGCTGAGACAAAAGTCCACCTAGTTCCCCACTTAAAACCAAAGCTTCCGTGTAGGATGAAATATTAATCAAACTCTATAAAACTGAGCAACTTATATGCATTTTGACTTCTCAAAGAGTTTCTTCAGCATGAAGCAGTATTTCTTTCCTTTTCTTTTTCTTTCTTTCTTTTTTTTTAAAAAAAATAAAAGGTCTGGAAATCACTTTCCTACACTCTTTAACCAACTTCACAAATATAAACTAGCATTCCTTTGTCCCTCATTTTATGATATGGATAATTAATCTGTTCAACATACGTTCCACTCCCCACAATCGCTGCTTCCTAGGAGTCAATAAGCCATGTTCAGCATCTCTGTGTTTTTCACCCCAGCTGCCTACCACGCAAACGTTGATCCTAGAGATTTTCACATTGCCTGTGTGCACAAGGAGGGTTAGGATATCAAGACTACCACCTGGACAACAGACAACCTCAATTCATTTTCATTTCTGAGGTTAAAATACAAAGCAGTACACACTTCTTAAAACTGAATATTACTATATCATGGGTTTCAGAGGAAGACAATGGCTCAAAAAGACCATGTTGAAGGAGCTAGTGACTGGATGCTTATTTTTAAAGTCATTTATACTTGCTATGACTTTTAAAATGTGATTCATTTGGTAATTCCACGTGGAATAAATCAGTCTCAGAGAAGGAGGTACAATGAGCAGAATAAGAGCACTTGGTTCTGTATTTAATTTTATATTCTCAAATGTACTTCTCTCCTGGGGCTCAAGTGCTATGGTGCTATAAATTATATTAGATTTTTATAGCATGTAATTATATGCTTTTATATTTATAGATTCCCATTTACCATCATGAAATACAGCTATCTAGGATAAAATTTCAAAAGCTGATAGAAAAACTCAACATTGTTAACTGTGATGTTGATCTTGTAGCAGAATTTTGACATATTTTTTTGACAAGGTCTCACTCTGCAGACTAGGCTGCCCTGGGACTTAATGTTGTATTCCCAGGCTGCCCTTGAATTCATGGCAATCCTTCTATCTCAGCCTCCTGAGTGCTGGGATCTAGGGAATGAACAACTGTGACTGACTCTTGGAGTACAAATTAACACTTTCAGATTTATGGGCTGTCATTAAATATTCCAATTATACTAATTCTCCTAAATTCTTTTAATGGGAAATAGTTCCATTTATGGTTTGCTAGCAAAGCCTGAAGACAATTCAAAGGTCCTACTACATTTTGATAAACAAAACAGCGGCAAACACTTTACTGTCCCTGTCCCTGTCCCTGTCAGTATTTTCTTTAAAAGGGAAAACTAGGCCTGTGCTTTTTACCTCTGGCTATCAGTGGGAAAACCTGTCTGTCTCCTTGAGTTACCTTTTCCATGCTGTTCACTTGTTTCTCCCATTTCTGTGCCCACCGGCCCTAGCAACTTTAAGTAAATTACAGCTTTGCCTGTTGAGCCCAGTTTACAATTCTATCTCGGATGACTCACTCAACAGAAGCACACACATTCAAAGAAGAATAGTTAATGGTAAACGCCTTCTCCAGAAACCAACTATGCCTGGAGAACTCATCACAGCTCACTTTGGGGGCTATTGGAAACAGGCAGATGTTCTCGGCCTGGCTATACAATCTAAAAAAGGCTTCTTAAATTAGCTAAATTACTGGAGGGAAAAGAAACAGCTCACTAACTGTGAATACCTGCCAGACTCTGCTGGACCCAAATGCATGGGTGCATCTCTTTCCTCATTTCTAAATTTTACTGGTTCCATTCGGTGAGAAATCAAAATATTTTTTTTAAAAATAAATTCACTAAAGACTCTGCATAAATTACCTTATCTAATTCAATTTAATTCGAAGTACTATGTGAATGCTTTCCAAAGACTAATACTGGGTTATCCTGATGTTGTTAGTGAAGAATCAGCAAATCCAGGGTACTTATATAACACTTTCAGCTGGGTAAGAAATTGACCATAAATCGAATTTCAATTATAAAAATCATCTTTTTTATCAGCATGCAAATTAACTACAGTGTGGCTTACCAACTGTCATTTATTGACCTTAGGAACATTTTCGGTAGTAGGATCCAGAGTCTAGGATCAATAAATGACCGTAAAACACTCCAGAAAACAGTCTGTCACTCAAACTCTTGAATCTCCTATAAACAGAGACTAATTACAAAATGGAAAATGTAAAAAAATTCTGTAGCTTTAATAACTCCTAGAAGGGAATTCGGATCACAATTCTGTAGCTGGAGAGACTCAGACACTGTAACACCACACATGTTTCCCAAAGTGGAGCAACTATTAAGTGAAGGAAATGGCCATAATAATTGTATTTTGATAATAACTTGAAGACATAACATTAGGAAGATAAATGTGGGCCTCAAATGGAAGAAAGATGAATTCAAGCCTGGGTACCTATTAGACGTCATTTTAGAACGAATGTGTAGGGGCTTTTGTCTCTCTAGGTATAAACATTTTGTTTTGGATTATTTGTACCATTATTTCCCTACATTTCTTTGACGATAACTGTCGAGAGGTAACCACCATTGAAACTCGGTCATATAATTTATTAAAAATTGTTCCCGCCTTCTTAGAAGCAAATAAGCCATTTTCCTTGGAGATAGCATTTTCTCTAAAATGCCTAGTTACTTGACAACCTTCGAGTTCCATGAATGCACTTTTCCTCCTCGGGAACATCATGATGAAAGGGTCTGGCCAGAAAATGCACAAAATGTGACTATCAAGTAATAAAGCCGTTTCAATGAATGGCCATGTCTGATGCGGTGTATGATTCTTTAGCATACCATTCATTAGAAAGGCGGGAAGGCAAAAGAGCACAAATTTGCAGAAGAAAGCTCTGATTCTATGAAGATATAAAGCCTTATATAAAAAACATTGAAGACGAAAAGTCGGCAAACCTAATTCTCAAAGCACACTGAAAACTTTATTTCCTACTAATGGCCTGGGTGACAACTCTGAATATTCTAGTTTACTCAGAGTTTATTTTAAACCCATCACTGGTAAGCAACAGCTGGAGAAAGGTAGAATTTGTACACACATTTCGAAGAATCACATGTATAAAGTTGTCATTTTACTCCATGTCAAAGAAAAATATAAGGCTTCAGAAAATAGTGTGCCAGTTCTGAGTTCATACTAAATATCTTATGGAGCAGAAGGTTCTTATGATCTCTTGCACATAAAGTGCATTTCCACTCATATGTACTAGAATGTCTGAAAGCTCCGAGATCAGAGCTTAATTTCAAGAAGTAGAAAACATAAAACGACAACAGCAGCAACAAAGCAAGCAAGCAAACAAACAAAAAACCCAAATCCTAAAGACCAAGACATAAAAGCAGGACTATTTAGGAGGTGAAAGAGAGTTTGGGGAAGGGGTAGTAGGAGAAGGGAGAGGAAAGGGCATGTGTGATTTGAACAAATTATAATAGGACAACCATGGAAAGTGTCACAATGAAAACATAATTTGTAGGCTACCTAAATAATAATAACAATTTTTTTAAACCTTAAAGAACAAGTCTTCAAAAATTACAAGTGTGGTGCTGGTGGTGTGCCTCAGTGCTACACTGCTTCTGAGTATGTGTAAGGTCCATCTGCACACTGAAAACAAACAGGAACAAAATGTGTGACATCGGAAAAGCTTGTAAATTGCTGTGCAGCAAATCTCATGTGTGTGTGTATGTGTGTGCATGCGTGCACCTCTGTGTCTGCATCT
>NW_021604621.1:719870-766924 GCF_004785775.1 Grammomys surdaster
TATATATATATATATATATATATATATATATATATATGTATATGTATATGTATATGTATATATGTGTGTGTGTGTGTGTGTGTATACTTTTATCAGCCATAACATCATTAAAAAATAGGAAATTAAAATGAACTTGAGGCTTGTTTTTAATTTTAAAAAGAGAAAAGTTGGAGGGTGATGGGTTTGATCAAAATACAGTCCACAAAATTCTCAAAGAATAAAATTAAACAAAAAAAATATACATTTTGGGACTGGAGAGATGGCTTGACAGTTAAAAGTTTGTACTGCTCTTAAAGATGCCCTAAGTTTGGATAACAACACCCAAATCAGAAAGCTCACTGTAACCCCAGTTTCAGGGTACCTGAGGCCTTCTGGTCTCCTTGAAAACATGTGAGTCCTTGGTGTCAATCAAATAAAAAATAAGCATCTAAAGAAAATAAATAGCCAAACTTTAGCAATTATTACATCTACAGTGAGTGTACCTGGGTGATGGAATATTATTGACTATTTTTTTCTGTTTGAAGTATCTCATAATTTTTATAAGATGGATTACTTAATGTTCTAGAATATAGAGGGATAAAAATATAGTATGTGTGGTCTGAAGAGAGAGGTGTGCTCTAAGATCAATTATAGCCTTTCTTGTAGTCAACTTAATTGGCTACTTGGTAAAAAATTAAATCAAAAATTAACAGACATGTAATCTTTGAAGAAGATACTCATAAAAAAAGCTAATCAGTGTGAGTGTTATTAAGGCATTTGAGTCTCCTTGAGTCTTCTATGATTCATATATTTTAAAAATCGTTTTGAAAATGTATATTTAGTTTTTAAAAATGCATCCAACCTAACTCTTCTATTAAAAAGATACCATAGCTAATTACTGCTGTGTGAGCATAATAAACTAGATGGCCAAATTCAAATGTTCAAGGGGGATAGACACTCCCATGCAAGTCCAGACCTCTGGCCTTCCCTGTTGGCTTCTTAAGTCCAACAGAATGGAAGGCTCGAGTTGTATGTAACACACACACACACACACACACACCCTGGAAATTCTGTTAAATCTTAGTTGAAACCAAGTCACTAATTAGAATATTGTTAGGTTATTACGGCAAAATTTAAAAATTAAACACACTAAAAAAAAATCCCCCCAGGACAATATTAAACAAACACGTAAACACCAAATTTGTAAATAAGGTTCAAAAACCTGTATAAATCTGGAGTTATGTGGATAAATGTGGGGAATAAGAGTATGATATTATGATACAGGGATAACAGAAATCTTCATCTTCAGTTTCTTTGAATGTTGTTATAATCAATTATTTAGCCAGTATTTTAAATTGTCTAAGTGATATCCTGTTTCTATAGCTATAAACCCACAGAAACCTTCAGGTATATTTTGCTCAATCTTTTACAACATTCAAATTTCATGACTTTAGAGCAGAATTAGAAGTCAAATTCAGCTACAAGTGCTCAGACTAGGCAAGTAGGGGAAGCACTCTGTACGTCTCTTCCCTCTAGATCTGATTTACTATTAAAGCAGGCTAGACAGGACTTAATCAAGTGAGTCAAGGGAGTCCTAGTCTCTGAAAAATCACTCACTGATATCAGGAATCTAGGCAAGTCACTGAGCTTCTCAAGTCACATGGTTACGCAACTTCTAAGTTTCTGTCTGCAAGTCCTGGGAGGTTTATCTAAGATCTCGGAGCCACCATTTTCTATATCCTCAGCCTTCTGGAAAACAATGCTCGGCACTGGACTCCATCTTGCAGGGGCAAACCAGACCTCGAAGAGCCCATTATATCCCTAAAATAGATAGCACTTACTTTTCCAAGTGGGAAGGGGAACTGAACACCTTTACATCTGCCACTGTGCTGCAAACACACAGAACCAACTTCCAGAGTATTCTAGAACAATCTGCGGGTTTGACAAATTCAGTAAAGGCATACAAAAGTCTGAAACGCAGTAGTGTAAGGCCAGTGTTTTTCACAATGAAATATGATTTATTAATAGATCATAGTCTATATCTAAAAAATATAAAGTGTTAGATTATACTTGCATATAATACTGATTTTTTACAAACATGTCAATTATATTGTCTACTTGTGTACCACAGATATAAAGTTGTTGGTTTTTTAAAGAAAGTGGCTTGCTACTTAGTCCAGGCTGGCCTTGAACTTGTGATCCTCCTGCTTCAGTCTAGTGCTTTCAGAAGTACAGACATAATCCCTTACACCCAGTTCTTAAAATGTATTTCCTTCTATGACTCAGTGTCAAAAGATTTCTAAAACAGTGGCTAGATATTACAGATGTAGACTTAATGAAGAAAGGGTCACAGCAAAGACCAAACAAGGAAACCAACCAAGATATCCAAACACATATAACACGCTGAAGAAGTGTCTAGAGACTTAACAAAACGGAAGACATTTAAACTATGATCATCCACAGTAATAAAGGGAATTGTGGTATTGCTTATTTGACTAGAAAGTCAATAATTTAGGTACTCCACTCCCATATTTTTGTCTATCTTGCATAATAACAAGCAGAATAATAAATTACTAAAACTTCATTATCACTTCCCCTTTGCCATATGTGGTGAAGTTATGAAAAGCATAGTAGCCCGAGACAAGGTACCTTCGTAATCAAATTCCATTCCCTAGGTAACAAAAAATATTCATTAAAACCATCCTATGTCTCCTAGCTTACAGCTGGAATCATATATCCAAGTAATTTTACACCATTTTTCCTACCTTTCTTTACTTCAAATCAAATCAAGCAATTCACGGGAAACTCCTCTAACATGAAGATACTTACTTACTTCCCTATCAGTGACTAAGGAAGGGTATGCACAACTAGGCTTCCCCGCTCCAGAGCAGGTGAAGCTGGGCACTCTGCCTCGAGACTTTCCTGGGACTTAGGGGGCATGGTGGCCTCCCACAGTGCTCCGCTGAGCATCATACCGGCTGATCCCTCTGCTTTCTCCTGGGCTCCGGGACGGACTTGCTTTCTCCCCGCCCCGGGCTCCCGGACGGCCCCACTTTCTCCCGGGCTCCTGGACCGACCCGTTTTCTCCCGGGCTCCGTGAGGGACCCACTTTCCCCCACCCCACCCTGGGCTCCTGGACGGACCCGCTTTCTCCTGGACCCCGGGCTCCGGGACGGACCCGCTTTCTCCCTGAACCCTGGGCTCCGGGACGGACCCACTTTTCCCCCAATCCCGGGCTCCGGGACGCACCCGCTTTCCCCGCTCCCCGGAACCCCGGGCTCCCGGACGGACCCGCTTTCCCCTGAACCCCGGACTCCGGGACGGACCCGTTTTCCCCCCAACCCCGGGCTCCGGGACGAACCCGCTTTCCCCTGAACCCCGGGCTCCGGGATGGACGGACCCGCTTTTTCCGGGACCTCGGGCTCCAGGACGGACCCGCTTTCCCCCCAACCCCGGGCTCCGGAACGGACCCGCTTTCCCCCCGAACCTCGGACTCCCGGACGGACCCGCTTTTCCCTGAACCCCGGGCTCCGGGACGGACCCACTTTCCCTACAACCCCGGGCTCCGGAACGGACCCGCTTTCCCCCGAACCCCGGGCTCCCGGACGGACCTGCTTTCTACCCGAACCCCGGGCTCCGGGACGGACCCACTTTCCCTCCAACCCCGGGCTCCCGAACGGACCTGCTTTCTCTCCAACCCCAGGCTCCGGGACGGACCCGCTTTCTCCCGGGCTCCCGGACAGACCCGCTTTCCGCTCCCGGACGGACCTGCTTTCTCCCGGGCTCCCGGACCGATCGGCTTCGGCACCCCACCCCGCCCCCCACCCCCCGGGCTCCGGGATGGACCCGCTTTCCTCCCAGGCTCCCGGACGGACCGGCTTTCCTCCTCCTTTCCTCCCGCTTTCCTCCTGGGCTCCGGGACGAACCCGCTCTCTCCCGGGCTCCCGGACCGATCGGCTTCCCACCCCACCCCACACCCCCCCTCCCGGGCTCCCAGACGGACCCGCTCTCCTCCTGCTTTCCTCCCGCTTTCCTCCCGCTTTCCTCCGGGGCTCCCGGACGGACCCGCTCACCTCCCGCTTTCCTCCCGGGCTCCCGGACCGACCCGCTCTCCTCCTGTTTTCCTCCCGCTTTCCTCCCGCTTTCCTCCGGGGCTCCCGGACGGACCCGCTCACCTCCCGCTTTCCTCCGGGGCTCCCGGACGGACCCGCTCACCTCCCGCTTTCCTCCGGGCTCCCGGACGGACCCGCTCACCTCCCGCTTTCCTCCGGGCTCCCGGACTGACCCGCTCTCCTCCCGCTTTCCTCCCGCTCTCCTCCCGGGCTCCCGGACGGACCCGCTCTCCTCCCGCTTTCCTCCTGGGCTCCCGGACGGACCCGCTCTCCTCCCGGGCTCCCGGACGGACCCGCTCTCCTCCCGCTTTCCTCCCGGGCTCCCGGATGGACCCGCTTTCTTCCTGGGCTTCCGGATGGACATGCTTTTCCCCCATACGGAATAAAAAGCGCAATCCCACCGCCACTGCCCACGGCTCCGCGACCTCCACGGTACAGTCTCCCGTGGAAGGAGTGCCTAGCAGGGACAGAGTCGGCACAACACGTGTTTCTGTCACGGGAGGGGGACGTGAGGAGCCAGTGCATCGCGGAGACCAGCACTTTTCCATCCCGGCCCAGGAGTCCTACCCTTCCGCGTCCGCAGCTCCCGATCCGAAGAAGGTACTGAGTTCTCAGACCCGGAATTGGCGACCAGGTTGGGGTGGGTGGGAGGGGCGGAAAAGGTCGCCGCGGAAAGCCTGCCGGACGACTGTTAACGCCCTGCTCTTACCTCCGTGGCTGAGCGCGCTCGCAGTCCCGTCTACAAAGTGAAGGCGGAGGCGGGGCGAGAGGCAGTCCCAGAGAAGGGGGCGGACCCGTACGCGGGCGGAGAAGCAGCAAACTCCCTGGAGCCAGCAGCGACGATCCAGCTGCCTAACCCAGGCCAACCTACTGAACGAGAAAGAGCGGCCATAGACTCTGAACGGAACGCGCTGGGATTGGTTGATGTTTCAAAGGAGTCTCTTCTGTGATTGGCTCACAGAGTCAACGGGGAACTACAGGTGGAAAAGTGGGTGGAGATTTAACAAAGTTGTCACCCAGGCAACAGGGAGACGCACACCGGAGTGGCAGTCTATTTTGGGCGACTAGGCTGTGACCGGAGCACTGACCAAGGTGAGGAAAACTGAAACTTTGGAGGGAAAATAGAGGAGAGTGCTCAATGCTGTGACTGTCAGAGAAACTAGGGAGAATTTAAAATACTTAAAGGCTCAACAAGATACCCCTGAAAAACCTTATGTTGCTCAAAGTGGAGGCAAACTTTCCCAAAGCCCCTCCCACCCTCCTCAACCCTCAAAGCAGGTTGTTGTTTCTAGAAAACTAGAGAAGGGATGGGTGCTGAACCTCTAAATATTTCCCAGTTTTCCTTTATTAAATCTCACACTCAGTGGGTTCTCAATGTCCCGGCCCGCCCCCCCCCCCGCAATTTCCGTTAAAAAACAATTTGTAGGTAGGACTGGTGCACAAAGTTGGGAGACTCACTGTACCTTCCGTTTTGTGTGAACAAGCAGTATTAATTCTGGACCAGCAGGCCTTGATTGTGAAATGAAGGAAGAGAGCACTTTGTAACGTCTTTCCTGTCGGAAAGAACAAAATAAAATGGCTCCCACCGCTCACTATGTAACTGTGTAGCTGTGGAAAGGAATTCTAGTGGCCTGAAAGTTCTGAGGCCGTTGGTCACATCACCAACGGTCACACATTTACTGTACCTTTAAAATATTATTACTCAACCAAAGACTGATTAGCAGAGTATTTTTGTCATTTGACTTTAACTTTGAAAACATATGCAACTGGAATTAAAAATTAAATCTGAGGGATGGGAAAGAACCAAGTTCGAGGTGAGAGATAAAGATCATTAATCTTAAGAATTTTCTTGTTATGATAGCGATTCAGAACAGACTATATCGGTAAACAAGACCGGCCTTTTGACCTTAGTAGTACATTTCAAGAACTGAAAGAAAAAAACTTACCAGTTGACTCTCTTTTTATATAGGAGTGGAATACAAAACTAAGAACAAATTACTGCCAAGTGTATTAAGTTTGCCTGAAATGTCCTATATAGCACCCCACCCCATTTACTATTTAGGCTCCCGTAAACTTAAGATCCTTCTGCTACAGCCTCCCAAGTGCTAGAATTGCAAGCATACTACACAGCTTAAGATGAGCCTTAGGAAAATGAAGTTTTCCATCTCAGAATAAAATAAAAATAAAATAAAAATTCACTTTCGAGCTCCTGTGATACCAGCTACTAGGGAGTCTGAAGTGTGAGGTTCCTTTGAGGCCAGGAGTTCAAGATCAGCCTGGTCAAATTAGGAAGATAAAGTCTCAAAAACCAAAGCAAAGCAACACATCTTTAAAAGGATGGTAGAGATATTCCATTTTTTAAAAAAAAATGAAAATAAAAAACTTAGATAAAGTGCAGACACAGGAATAATTAAATCAAACAAGTCATAGGTTTTTATCTTTAGGTAACATGCCATCACTGGCTCTATCCCTAAGCCATCTTTTTCATTTTTCATTTGAGACAAGGGCTCACTAAGTTGCCCAAGCTGGCCTTGACTTCTGTAGCCCAGACTTGCCTGAAGTGCATCAACCTGTGAGTAGCTGTACTTTAAGTCTTGGCTTGTATTTGTATATAAGATTCCAGGTAGTTAAAAAAAAATAAAACAATTTCCATTAACAGTACTTTAACTTTGTGACAGAAACTTCGTTAAGCTCCCGCATTTGTGAATATTTTTATGGCAGTAAATGTTAAAAACATAAAAAAATAGTCTTGGATATTTTAAAGATATAACACTCTTATTCCCTATTAGACATACAATCTTTGGCATGCTTAAGAACACAACTATTGAAAACTATATCCCCAGTCCATAACGAAATGAGTTTTAATAGGCAAAGAATTACTGATGAGTATAGTTGCCAAAAATTAATTATGTCTGTCTATCTGGGGGTATGTGTACAAGAGTGCAGCTGCTCATGGAGGCCTAGGCTGTTGGAGCTGGAATCACAGGCATTTCCAAGCTGTCTGATGTGTGTGCTGGAAATTAGAGTCTTCTGCAACAACAGCAGGCACTCTTAACCACTGAGCCATCCTATCAGTTCCCCCCCACCATCCTTCTCTATCCCAATAGTTTTTTAATGGTAGGAATAGTTAGTGTACCATAATAAAACACTTACTTACAATCATAAAGGACCAGATTCAATCCTAAGCATCACGAAAAATAGAAAACAAAATTAGCCAGAATATTATTATTTAATTCAGACATGGGCAGAGATGATACTTTTGTATTCTCAGAAGAATTTCAATACCAGAATTGATAAATAAGACAATATGTAAGTAAAGTTGTGGAAGAAATGCCAAAATTCATTTGGAGAGTAAACAGATTTTGAAATATTTAAAGCTATTCAGTCATATGGCCTCACCTATTCACCCAAATTCAAACAGGATACTATTTGATGATTCGTTGTTGTTGTTTTTGCAGCACCTGGGATCCAATTCAGGCCTTCTTCCACATTTAGCAAGCACTCTACCCTTGAGCTACACCCCGAGCTATATTTGGTGAGTTTTTTTTTCCCATTTCCTGGTTTCATTTACTCTGCGTACTTAGTAAAATATGCTGGTGTTGACTTTTCTCCAAGTAATTAAAAGTTAAACAGCCATTCTTATTAATGCCATGTATGGAGACCAATAGAGACAGACAGACAGACAGACAGACAGACAGACAGACAGACAAGAAAGAATGGTGATAGTCTCACATTCAAAGTCTGACTAGATCCCAAGGTTACTGATACTGCCTCAGTGCTATGGATCTCTAGGGCCTTCTTGGTAAACATTTTTAGTCCTTAACTGGTCCTGATGTTTTGGTTTGAGCTAGTTCCAGACTGTTGTTTTAACTGGTTAGCCAGACAGATCCCCCAACTACATTTTCATTTATGAAGGCTCCAAAGGCTCAGGCTGATGTAAGGAAATCAAAGCTTTGTCTGGGAACACTGCTTTTGGTATTGGCTGGTCAAAATAGGGTGGGGAGTGGAAGAAAGAAAAAACACTGCCTTAAAAAAATTATTTTCTGAGTGGCCACATCTCAAGTAAAAGATTCTTTGCTCTTTCTCAAGATCCCACCCTGCCCCACCTCCTGCTTGCTAAGAATCAAGCTCAAGGCCTCATACAGGATTTTAGGCAAATACTTTATACCACAACCCCTCTCCTAATATTGGCCTATTTAAAATATTCCTGTCAATATTTAGGTATGTATGGAAAAAGGACTAGGGAGCCCCAATTCTTGATGCCTAACTATTGGATAATTCAAGGACGGGGACTCATTGACTTTGTGTATCCACCGATGACTCTACCAAGCTCCAACGGTTAGTTCAAATTCAGTGGTCACATAGATGACCCTCATTAAACTAAATGGTTAACAAAACAACCCCCTCCCCCCAAAATCATGAATCTCAGAGAGGAACTGGTAGACAGGAAGGGGGGTGTGTGTGTGTGACACGGATAGGATCAAGATAAGGAAGGATTTTGAGGAAAATGTAATCAGAATTCATCATGTGATTGTATGTATAGAATTGTCAAAAAACTTGATAAAAGAATTATAAATGTTGCATTGAAACATAGGCTCAATAGCTTTAGAAATTTTTACTTAAAAAAAAATCACCACACTAGTTGGCCCAAGTAGTCTAGTAATTAGAAAAATATACTGTGAAATTTAAAGGCTGCACGTTAGAGGGTACATTATTAACAGGATGTAGAACATATATATGTAAAAAGATTGTGTGAGAAGGGCAGAAAATTAGGCTGAGGCTATATCCTGAAATCCCTGATTGCCAGACTTGAGATTGTATTTAGCTGACAAAAAACCTAAAAAGCATGTTTTCTTTTCTTTTTTTAATATGATGATCATGACAAATGAGCTTTGATAACTCTCTTTTAATTTAATATTATTTTTGACTCGCTGGACTTCAAAAAGGTTAGTAGCATTTTCATTTTCATTGGATTTATGTCTTTTCCAATATTTCATATAATTGATTTTGATATTTTGAGCTATTTAGTTATTCTCAAAATATCTGCGATTCTTTTGTGTCTCAAATTGTATTGTCAAATTTATCAGGACTAATTACTTGCTTACAGATTATTATTACATTTCATATAGTGAAATATTATTTTTGTAAATATGTCCATTTTATCAAACTTTGGCTCCAGTTAGCTATAATGTGAGTCTATGTGATTTTGTGCCAATGGAATTTGGAAGTCCAATTGCAAATATGTTTCAGATATATAAAATATTACTAAGAATTTTTGTGAAGGATTTTTAAACACAGACCTATACCACAAGATGTGTCATTCCTTCAATGCAGTTACTTTGAGTGGCCAGTATACTATTCTAATAATGTTGTTATTACCCATTTGCATTTAAGACTGGTATTTTTAGAACTGCCTTGAGGTCTGCATCATATTCCTTTTAATATTCTCAGGAAGGCAAATCTTCACATTTTGAATGTAGATATCTAGATATATCTGGAAATCACTCAGAGACAAATCTGATGTGTAATCAAACTGAATGATGCTGTAATGATATCTATTTTCTTAGTGATATATATGAAGGAAATGCCAAGAGAAAAGACAATTTCTAAAATATTTTGAGCATTGATGGTATAATTTACATCAGTCTGTAACCTTCCAAGGTTACTATTTTGAAATGCCGCATTCCTATGAATTTAATCATATTTCATTCACTATTCATCAATTGCTGACTAAATTCCAGCTGTGGTTTTGAAGATGTTCTTTCTATGTGTACAGCTTCTCAATGTCCTGACTGCCCTGCTTCCCACCCCAAAGCCAGTCAGAGCCTTCCCAAGTAACTGGTAGAAATTTAGAGTTAATTTGGTTTTTCCTCAGTTCTATATTCCATACACTTTCTGAGCCCTAACCTTCCTTCATCACCTCCGCTGTGGGTGCTGGATGACAGAAAGTCCCTGATGCAGGGCCTGGCTCAGTTGATATTTTCCCTCTGGAATTTTGATCCCTGCTCTATTCTGAGTATATATCTAGTAGCTTCCAAACATCTGACATTTCTCAATAACTAGACCTTTCTTATACCCCGCTACATGAGTTGGGGTCCCATATCACTTTGAATATCTCTCTATATCCAGGAAGTCCCGCTAGCCAGAGAGGACGATGTGAGTAGCTCTTGCTATGGCTACATCAGATACTATATTTGGAACTTCTGAATATCTTTCTTATGGCTTAGTTCAATGGTTTGTTTACTCTTGTCTCCCTGGCTCCCTATTTAAGTCTCAGAAGCCTCATGATCATACAAGTATCTATGGGTACTATGCTTCAGATAATAATGATGCTGTATAGCCTTTCATATTTAAGCAACCACCATCATTGGGACTGAATAATTGACCATCATGTTAGAAAGCTTGTAGAGTAAGTAATGCTGATGTAAGAAACAAGTCCATTATGTTTGTTTCTTAAACACATCATTATACAATATCTAGGCAGGATCCTAATTATGTCTGCTATTGGGTATGCTTTTTCCCTTTCACTCTCAAAGGTAGAAAATATTTCAATAAACACTTTGCTTTCTTTGTTGGCTAAATATTTAATGAAGACATTACAAAGGAGAATTTAAAAATATAAACAGAAGCCTCTTTGTTTAATTTCACATGTGTCAATTATTCATTTTCTAGCAGACCAGACTGTGAGAGAGATTGCTTTGTCACCTTATATTTCAGCTTTTCTGATTTAATGAGTTTCCAATGTAATGAGCTTTATCACTAACTTAGTCTACATCACCATTAAAAGTGAAATTCAAGTCCAGGAAAATGAAACTTTTAAAGAAAATACTAGCTAACGTAGGTTAAGTATTTACAATTCACCACGTACTTGTTGCAATTATTTAAAATGGCCGCTAGTCAAACTGACTATCTAAGCTGCGGCGGCTTTGCCTAGCTCAGCTGCCATGTTTCTCAGCCGGAGGCCACATGTGTGCCACAGCTAGAAATGGTCAGAAAGAAACACCAGCCCTGCCACCCACGAGACACCAGCATAGGAGATGGCTCAATCTTCCACGCTGTCTCTGCAAGGCTGGGCATTGCCCAGACCATCCCGCCATCCACATGGACCCAGTAGAAAGATGAGACTCTAATGCTTAAAGATTAATCAAAGGCTTATATATTTGGTAATGATCAATAACAAGATACCCATACAATCAAAAATGTAACCCAACACCCAATCTAGATATGCCAACTACCTTTGACTGCTACAGACACGTGAACATCCACCTCCATCCCCCCCCCCCCTCTCTCTCTCTCTCTCTATCTATCTATCTCTATCTCTCCCTCTCCTAGCTCTTCCTCTTCCTTTTCCTCCTCTCCTCCTTACTCCCCATCTTCCTCTCCTAATTCCTCCCACATTAGCTCCTCCTACAGGTACTAGTCCAGACTCATTTATATGTATTAAGCTACTTAATACTTGTAACAATTCAAGAGATAGATGCTACTATTATCCCCCACTTTCCAGATAAAGAAACTTAGGTAGAGAGAATTTAAATAATTGTTCAAAGCCAAAGAGCTAAGAAGTACATGATGGATCAAATTCCAGACGTCATGACCCCAGCCCTCTTATTCTTATCCAGTATGATAATTTGCCTTCATATTAGAAACCCTTAACATCTCCAATAGGGATCCAAATCGGTTGTATATTCAACAAAGAAAGTAAAAAATATTTATAAAACAAGACTTGGAAAATACCTTCAATACAGGTTGATTTTGACAAGTGATTATATCAGGACTTTTATTACCATTCTAATATACTGGAAAAAATTTTCATGTATAATTAAAACATCTAGAGAAATGGTCTCTGGGAGTGAAGTTTATAAAATAATGTTTCAAAAGTATCTGTAAAATTGTGGGAAAGATACCTTATTTCAGTTTTGCCCATTTTACCAATAATAAGCACAACTCTACAGTCCTTCTCGGGCTCCTCATTAAAGTCTGACACCTCTGAGATATATTTTTTAAAGATGTTAACTGTCCTGCTGTGGATGTAACTGCAGGGATTATTTTCAAAATTGCTACCAGTATGACAGGATTCAGTATTACTGTTACACTCATAAAAACATGTGCTTCTTTGTTCATGAATTTCACTAAAATGAGCCAATGCTTATTTCAAATGTCATTGTAAGGCTAGGTCTCATCAAAGGTTAATTAACAGTATAAATGAAGCAAAGAGGTACACACTTACCAGAGGCAAATATACGAAATAAGTAAAGGTTATCTGGGTATATCCCTGAAGCAAAATCTTTTTTTTAGTTCACAAATTGGAATATACAGCAAATATGAAACATGTTAAAAAATTATGGCCTCAAATATAAGTACACAGCTTATAACAAGTTGTACTTCTTTCTTTTTTTTATTGGATATTTTCTTTATTTACATTTCAAATGTTACCCCTTTCCCAGTTTCCCCCCAGAATCTCCCTATCTCATCCCCCCCTCCCCCTGCTTCTATGAGGGTATTCCCCCACCCAGCCACCCACTCCTGCCTCCTTGCTTTCAAATTCCTCTATACTGGGTCATCGAGACTTCACAGGACCAAGGGCCTCTCCTCCTATTGATGCCCAACAAGGCCATCCTCTGCTACATATGCGACTGGAGCCATGAGTCCCTCCATGTGTACTCTTTGGTTGATGGTTTAGTCCCAGGGAACTCTGGGGGGGGGTTCTGGTTGGTTGATATTGTTGTTCTTCCTATGGGGTTGCAATCACCTTCAGCTCCTTCAGTTCTTTCTCTAACTCCTCCATTGGAGTCCCCGTGCTCAGTCCAATGGTTGGCTGTGAGCATCTGCCTCTGTATTTGTCAGGCTCTGGCAGATCCTCTCAGGAGACAGCTATCTCAGGGTCCTGTCAGCAAGCACTTCTTGGCATCTACAATAGTGTCTGAGTTTGGTGACTGTATGTGGAATAGATCAAATTGTACTTTTAATCAAGTCACCAAGTGGGTTCTCTTTCTGCTTTTTTCAATGCTGGAATTGAACCTGGGGCTTTGAACATGATAGGCAAGCATTTTGCAACTGAGCCATATCTGAAGCTTTTACCCCTAGTCATTCTTAAGCACACTGAAAAAAAAAAAACCCACAAGAACCACTTAGGTAGAAACTCAGTATGTGCTGGTGAGACTGAATAAGAAGTTTTAGTAAAGCTGGGTGAATGCTTGGATTACTCAGTTCCCTGGGTTCTGGGCCTTAGCGAACTACATGTGTACAGGAGTTTATAAGCATTTGCAAATATGACAGAGGCAGTGGAGTGACACAGTGAAAGAAGGGATACATGGGAAAAGTAAAAAGTGTATCTGATCATCTCCCCCCATCCCCAACCTCAGATTATGGAATCGGAATATCCAGAAGCTGAGAACATGGAAACAGGGAATTTGGAAGCAAACAGCATGGAAGCTAAAAATATGCAATTTGAGATGCTGTCTTCTGCCTCGGCCCTGCAAGCACTGTCCAGTCTCCTGAATCCTGAAGAAGAGGATGATTTTGATTTTGAACAGGTGGTCATATACTTAAAGATAAATTAATTGTATTAAAGGAAAGTTGTGGAACTGTATTTGAACAACTCATTTCCATTTTGCTGTGGGAGCAGGACTGTGTCATCTGATACACGCAAAAGAGGCTGAAAAGCTTATTATGCATGAGACTATAACCTCTAGTACATTTCTAGCAAACATAATTATATTTTTTTCTACACCACCTGAACACTGAATAGGAAAATAGTTCTGTAACTATGGTAGCGGTAGCCGCATTTCAAAATGTTTGTCATTTATATTTATGGTCAAAGAATGCTTGACAACCGTTGCAAAGAGCAGTAGCTAGGATTGTTTATGCCTAGACAATATTTCTACAAAGCAAATATTTTCAATTATGCAGTATTAATTGATCTCCCAATTCAAGTCTCTTAATTGTAAACAAAAAAAAGTCTGCATATGAAAACAGCAAAATACTTTGAGCCAAATAATAGGAAAAATAGCTTCTGTCTACTAATAGGGTTTCCAAACACATGCTTAAGCAAATTATATAGAGAGTTTAATCAGGTGATTTTCATTTGGAGATCTGGACAGGTAACACCTTCAAGCCTTGGGGCAGCATGATGGCCCTCATTTAGGATAGAAGAGTTACCAGTCAAAGGCCACTGCTCTTATTTCCTGGATAACCAAAACAGCATTATATAATGCCCAGTTTCCCCCTCCTCTCCTTAAAGAGAAATGAACTTTTTCAATTAGACCAGCTATGATGATATAAGTTCAGTGCACAATTATTTCAATATTTCAGAATATTTCAATTTTTATAAAAGTATTTTAATGAAAATTTACTACAACCACAAATAAACCATGTTCTATGAAAATATCAATTTATTCCTTCCAATTTTCTGACGTAGTATGAAAGCCAAGTATTTTTAGGCAAACAACAACACAAACGCAGTGGCCCAGATCAATATCTCACCTTCATTAGGTGAAACAGATCAGAATTAAATAAGATATGAAATGGAAATAAAATGTGTAGGAGAGGACTACTAAATCAGTTTGGAGCCAAGTTAAGAGACATGAAGTTTTAGAGAAAAGCCTTAGTATAGCTAAACAAAGAAAAATCAAGACATTGATAATAGCACGAAATGTATATGACAGATAAGACACAGGGAAAAAGTTAGGTGCAGTGTATCCATGAAGTTGGGAAAACAAGTTGATTTTGCTATCTAAGTTGAAATAGAATGTTAAATTTCCAGACCACACATCCTGGGAAAGGCAGGCTTATACTCCATAGAAAGAGCATATTACATGTTTGAGAAACAGAAGCACTTAATACTGTTGAGCAGAACTTGCAGTTGGCACTGATGCAGAGGTTAGAGATCAGCACTGGTTACAAAGCCTCTTGCCTTTGGCGTTTATGTCTAGGGATGTTTATTTGCATCTAGAGGTATTTCCAGGAGGAAAGATGAGTGTTTATGAAAATAGAGAGACTATAACATCATTTTACTGAATTGCACAATTCATAATAGAAAATTACCATAATAATATATGATTGTGTATATGTGGGTTATAGGCAATTTCAAGATAATTGGTCATTCAGACATCTCAGTAGAGATACCATTAGAGGGTATAGAATCAGTGATTCAGTATGTTGGGAGAATAATTAATGTTCCTACTGAACTATTACATTTTCCTGGAGGTAAAATGCCATTCATTTTTAACATGTATTAATCTTGAGAACCAGGAAATGATTACAAGAGTGATGTGTTTTCTAAAATGGACTCTGAAAAACAGCAAGAGAACTGTTGCATACATATTGGTTTATTTACACTATCCCTCTTCTAAATGAATTATTAAGTCTCTGGGAGATTGGGAAGAGAGTCTGTTGTTTTTCAAACTCCTAAGGAGATCTCAAGACTTACGGGAAATAAGATCCCACCAATCTTCAGACACCATGACAGGATGTTCAAAATCTCTCCGATATTACAAAGAGACATGGATTGGAATGACAAATGTCTCTGATAATTGGCTGTGGGTACATGGTACAGGATTAAATGATGCCCATATAGAAAACAATTACCAGGTGATATGTTATTATTTCACTCTACCTTCTCACTTGAAATTTTATTTTTAATCAGTTATTTTCATTAAGTTAATAAATTGGAACTCCCCTCTGCTCTGATATGCTCATCCAATCATAACTGTCCATGAAGAACATATCAATTTTTGCTAAAATGTTCACGGTTTCATTTCTACTGATTTAAATTTTCTGTGGAAAGAGACACTGCAAAATAAGAGGCCCTTATGTTCCAAGAACCGCTTTGCTCTGATTGACTATTAGTATTCTGATGATTAATAATTTAATAAAAGTACCACACATTCATGTGACCTCCGTGATTAAACAGAGAAAAAAAAGGTCCAGAATACTATTGGGATTTTCACAGAAAAATATCTGCAATTTCTTAACAACTCACACAGAGCTTTTAAATCTCCTTTCTGAAAAACAGTGGTTACCATCTCATACACTGTAGAGATGCTACATATTATTTTGTGATTTATAACTGTTGGAATGGTTTAGCATCATAAAGACCCAGGTGAGTGTTTACAACAATATCCAAGGCCAGATATTACTCTTCTCACCCAAACAAGACTTACTTTGCAACTTCTGTACATGACTGAAGTTCTGGATGATGAGGGCAAGAACTAAAAAAGGGGGCAGGTGGAGGGGGTCCTTTGCCAGGATCCAAGGAAATAAGGATATTTTGACTGTCAGTAATGAGTACTTAAGAGTTTGATGTTAGAATGAACAATTAGGAAGAAATTCAGTTTGTCTTGAAATAGCAAAGAATCCCTTAAAAGAAGCTAGTGAAGTGATGGGGTAAATATGTGTTGCACTGACTTGAAAAGAGTGAAGATTGTTCTGTAAGAGTATGCACACTATAAAAACATAATAAAAAAGCAAAATAAGTGTATGGCCATATGAAAACAGAAGTGCTTTGGCGTTCTTCTGATACTATGAATCGGGAGTTGCTGCATTAGGAAGTGTGGGAAAGAGAAATATTTCATCCCCAAAATAGGAAGAGATTAAAAACAGTTACTGGGACTTTTAAATGGTTCCTGTTATGTCTAACTTCTTAGCTTCTGTTTACTTTTATTTCAGTAGAATGCTCCCATAAGTCTATCTTTCATCTAACTATAACCAAACACTGACTGAACCCCAAAGTGCCAATGCTTTTCTACTAACACTTGGTTCTAACCTTCATAGAGATGAATGTGGCTGTTCCTCCTCTCCCAAGGGACACATGATTCACTGGGCTGGAACCAGGGATTTAGTTCAACCAAAAAAATCAATTTGACCTCAGAGTCTATTAAGCCAAATACTTTTTTCCAAAAGGACAAGGAAGACACATTGAAAATAATAGTTGGCATCTGTGTTTGTATTGTATAAGAATGGTGAATAATTAAAGCAGAACTTTTCGAAGGTCTAGAAAACTTGACAGGTTTAAATTACTAGTGATATTTGTTATACAAGTAGTAATTACAGAATTTTGGACTTCTGTTCTTCTTTCCAAGGGACAGTGCTCATCTACTATTAGAGCCATGGGCCCTGGGAATATTGGACAGCTTAAAGCAAAAGAGTCCAAAGGTAAGTTATTTAATAAAGTAATATAGGTAAATAGAATCAATATACCATTTTCCTCAGCAAAGTCAAAGAGTAATAACAAAACTAATATTTCATAAGAGGAATTCATCAAATGACATTGTATTAGATACTTCAGATTACTATGCAGGTATGTCTTGAGTGTTGTCACCACAAATGATAAATATGTGAAGTAAATATGTATGATTTGACTTAGTCATTCCACTTCAAAACATCATGTTGCACATGACAACAAATTAATTTTTAATTTGTCAATTCAAAACAAGCATGCAGTTTCTAAAAGTTAAAGAGGTGAGCTGACGCAGTCGTTCCCATGGCGAGCTGCCGCTTACATACAAACATGTCGTTTTACTTCTACCGCAGGTTAGTAATTTTCTAATACGGAAAAAAATTTTGCCTCTGGCTGTCTGTGTTCCTTGGTACATTTTTTGAAATAGACTCCAGGGGAGCTCATACATGAGTAGGCTTCATTGTAGGCACATCGCTCCTCTTTTGTGGCGACCATAGGGATCTCAAGACCTGTAGACTCTTCCTTATTCACTCCACTATAGTGTAGCAAATTCCCAAAACCAATTTATTAATACAAGTTCAGCAAATATTTATTGAGAATCTGTTATGTACCAGGCAATATGATAATCTTTGAGACTACAAAGGAAATCGATGGTCTGTTCTGAAGAAGAAAGTAAAACAAATAGCTACCTAATTTTACCTTACATTGAAACGCTTCTGAAGTGAATTCATGAGGTTCCTTAAAAACAGTCCTGGTGCAAGACCTAGGATTGTAGTTCAGGGTTAGTATTACTCCTCTAACGCCGTACAAAATCACAATTCACGCAAATAAGAAAGATTTTTTTTTGTGTGTGTGACTCAAACGTTTTTGTTTATACATTGTCATAGAATTGAATATTTTACAACCCTTTGAAAATGTAAAAGCATTAATTCTGTTGTTCCTGATTAAAATTATCAGAGGACAACCAGAAAGGGGAAGCACATTTTGTTCATCGAATTAATGGATTCGAAAGATAGTGTATAGAAAAATTTTAAAATAACGAATAAAATGAGTTCTGAGGATGCTTTCAATTTTTCAGGTATTATGACTGTATGTATTCAAGAGGCTCTTTGCCCTACTCCAGACTACAGGACAGACTAGTTCACATCTGGCTGGATTTCTGTACTGCCATATTTCCAATAAAGTGGGTCTAATCATCTCAACAATTGGAGGGCAATGAGTCATATGTAAAATGCTATGTATGAGCCTGCATTTAGGCTTTACAAAGCTCATGCTAGATAGAAACAGATGATTTACAAAGAATTGTGGAATTGAAAACCTGACCATCAGGCACATTTCTGGGAAAGCTTAAAAGGACTGAAAGTAATGTTCTGAACCTAAGTCTCCAATTGATGTGCCAATGGAACAAATGCAAGCTGGGGTTCTACATGCTGACTGGAGTCTGTATATTTTTAAACACTTAACGATGATTCATTAAAACCAAAGCACCTGCTCAGCTCTGCAAAAGGACAAGTGACAGAGATTTTCTTTAAAGTGCACATGTGAAGTAGGAAAAGACTGCATTAAAAAGTCATCATTCTAGCCACTGTTTTCCATTTCTTTAATTGACATTGTTTTCAAAGATTACATAACACACAGGAAATGCATCAAAAGGCTTTTAGAGTAAAACACAATGCATGATAGATAATATAACTCTATCTAAGTCAGATTCCATGTGCTTCAGTTTTTTCTTTTATGTAAAACATTTACACAAGACCATATTTGTGCTTTGAAAAAATATGTATGCCACCAGTATAACTATCTGATTTCTATGCCATCTAGTAATAGATTATCTTATTTTCTTCTTTTTCCTTATATACTAAAAGTAGGTTTAGTATATAAGGAAATATATATATATATACATACATATATATACATATATATACATATATATATGTATATATATATATATGTATGTATATATATATCCTCAGTTATTATCACATTTATACATCATATTGGTGTACATTGATATTAAAGGTAAATTGTAATTTAGTTAATGTGGACCAAAAATAAGTTAGTGGTTACAGATACCAATGCTTCTGATCAGCTGTCCCAAGTGAGTATGGAGAACATAAACAGGCAATAGCTGCACTCATGTCTTCTCTTTGCTTCGCAGCCATCCCTGAACCAAGGAGTGATGAAAATGAGAACATCTGGAATGCAGAAGAGGTTCCAGAAGGAGCAGAGCATGATGATGTATGGGATGTTCGAGAAATCCCAGAGTAAGTCATATGACACCAGGAATGTGTCTAGATACTTAGGTTGATGTGTCATCTGATACTATTATAGTTTTATAAAATGCATGAATGATTTGTACCACACAATAGATAAAACTACAGTGTCATACAGAGGTCACACACAATTGATTATTTTTCCTGTTCTGTACCAAAAACAAATAATTAAACAAAATGCCTTCCTTTTAGTTATTGTCTAGCAATAGTGAAATTTATATTCAATTTGGAGAACTACCAGTGAAAGAAAAACAGCCATTAAATTATAAAAATTCATACAAACCAAATTACAATACCATGTTTGTGTGTCAAAGACCTACTTTTAGTTACTCAGTATTCTGAATTTTCAATAAAAAGGCTATATCCTTACTCCAATTATCAATTATTATGTAGACATATTCACTAGATCTTTGAGGGCTATGCTCAGAATTCAGTATATATTTTCAACTGGAATTCAAGCTTTACTTTGCAGCCATTTCATACAGTCTTCGCATTCTGATAAAAATTCACTCTTTTAAGGAACTGTAATAATATTTACATACACAGATAAAATTCATGGTTAAATGAATTGAAAGATTTATGTCTTAAAATCTTGAGCATTTAAAACACCTAGAAATAGAAAACAAGTATTGCTGACTTATAATGTACTTTGTTATAGTATATCATACTAGTCTTGTATAGTACATTATGCATATATATAGGACACTTGCATGAGTTTTAAGCGTTTTGTCTTGTGTTTTATTTTAGAGTGAGTAAGGCCTTAGTCCCTGAGCTAGCCTCAAACTAAGATCTTTTGTCTACCTCTGGGTGTGCATCTTCATGTCTGGCCTACTTTATTCTGAAAGACTTTTATGATAAATGGCCTGACAACACTTTTAAGTCTAACTACAAAACTTTCCAATAAATATTTTTTATTTATTTATTTATTTATTTATTTATTTTTGGTTTTTAGAGACAGGGTTTCTCTTTATAGTCCGGGCTGTCCTGGAACTCACTGTGTAGACCAGGTTGGTTTTGAACTCAGAAATCTGCCTGTCTCTGCCTCCCAAGTGCTGGGATTAAAGATGTGTGCCACCACTGCCCGGCAATATTTTTTAAAATTATGGTTTTATGTTAGTTTTGAAAATAAAAGCAATGGTTGATGACACATAATTGCATGAAAGGAAGGATGCAGCTTTCAAATAAAGAAATCCATGATTTAAAACCATTTATCTGCCTGGTTTTTTTCCTAGGTTCATGTCCTGGCTAGGGCTACTATTGCTATGAGGACACAAGATGACTAAGGCAGCTTGTGGAGGAAAGGCTGAACTTGGCTATACTTCCACAGCACTGATCATTATCAAAGGAAGTCAGGACAGGACTCAGGACAGGAACCTGGAGGCAGGAGCTGATGCAAAGGCCATGGAAGTGTGCTGTTTTGTAGCTTATTCTCCACAGCTTACTCAGCCTGCTTTTGTATAGAACCCAGGCTACCACCCCAGTAGTGACACCACCCATAATGGACTGGAGCCCCCAAATCAATCACTAATTAAGAAAATACACTGCAGGCCTGCCTATGGCTTGATTTTATGGAAGTGTTTGTTTCCTCAATGGTGTCTCTCTCTCCAGTGGTTCTACTTACATTAAGTTCATATAAAACTAGTCATCTCCCACTATGAGCATTCTGTAAAACTTGCTGATAAAGGCATCTTAAAACTTAAAGATAATCGTAACATCTTACATGTTTTTAGTTTAAAGTAAAAGTAGTTTAAGTACAATACTTGTTATATGATTTACATACTTACTTCAAAAGTTAACATGTTCAAAAGAAATAAAGTTTAAAAAAAAAGTCAAACTTCTTATCCTGCTCTGGATACCACATTTTTAAAAATTCTAGTTTTTCAATTAACAAAATTTACTTTAAATCTTTCAAAAGAAAATTCATATTAGGATAATATAATATGAGATATAGTAAGATTTTTAAAAATCCCACACACATGGCAGAGTAGGACAAACCAAACAGAAAACAAAGGCATGAGAAACATGTATAGATACTAAGACTTACTTCTTGACACTTAGGAACACAAAGCTGGAAGTCATAATACACAAAGGTCTTGTAGGGTAAAACTCAGAAAAAAGTTAAAAAAATAAAAAGATAAAGTTAAAATAAAATAAAAGGTCCTGGTATGACATTTTGAGAAAAAGAACCTCCAGAGACACCACTGAGTTTATTTTCTGTTAACCTCTATTGCTGGGCATGTGACATATTTCTATGTCTGAAGAATGAATAAAGTAACCCTCACGTGTTGTGGGGCCCACATATCTATATGAAAGTCACTCATTTGTCATATTATAGAATAAATGTCTCACATCCATATGCAGCCAGCTCCAAACTAGAGTCAATGTCCACTTTTCATCCAGACATTTGAAGTTCTCCAGTGAGAGCATCTGTCAAAGTTCAAAGTGAATAATAACTCCAGTCACGACATGAGCAAAGCTGCCCTACAAGAATTTTTATCTTGATTTTTTTTTTTACCTTGTGGATATACACTTCAAAAATGTCCTAATATGGAAAGGAGAAAATGGATAAAGAACATGGAGGTCACAAAAAGAAGAATGGCAAGTGACCAAAGGGAAAATAAGGCCTAAGCTGAGTCACTGGCTTGAACAGAGGAATATAAGGGTCAATTACTTCAGGGAGTTTGAAGGAAGATTTAGTAATTGATTAGATATGAAGGATGGGAAGAAAGTATTAAAGAGGATGATGGGCTTATTATTTAGGATTACAGATGGGAACAAACAGTCTGGTGTTGGCTACATAAACTCTGAGGTGCTTTGGAGACCTCAAGGCAAATCTATGTAGTATAAACTAGGAAAATGTACCTTTTGCTCAGGGTAAGTGCAGAAACTTAAGAAATTCCATTTTGGAGTCACATATATGTAGATGAATTTCTTCCATTTTATCTTAACCTGGATGAACCTTTATAAATACTTGGTAGACATTACAACTTATTAAGAGAAAGGTATTCCATGTCAAACAGCTACCTATTCCTACTCCCATTCAAACTTGGCAATTTCTGCTTCATTCTTGTACTTTATTATTTACGAACTATAAGAAATTAAACATAGTTTTCAGCCTTATAATCTGCTATCATATAATTTCTTTGGGTGGAATTGACGATTAAAAAGTAGCTTACAGATCTGAAAGTATAGGTCCTTGGTAAAACACTCTCTAGCATGTGTGCATGTGACACCCCTCCCCCCCCCATTTAGATTCCAAACACTGAAAGAAGAGAACGGCAGGAAGAGGAATAAGAAGGAACAGGAAGTGAAGAAAGAGGAGGGGAAGGGGAAAAAGTTGAAAAGAAAATCCTTGTAAATCATTGTTTCATTCTATTGAAAGAATTAGAGTACCTTCTAGATGGGAGCTTCTATCAATTTTATCCCTAGAACAAAGGAAATGTTTGTGAATTGTGTGTAGGTGTGTGTGTGTGTGTGTGTGTAAAGGAAAGACTTTCATGTATAAAAAATTCCACTGGACTTGAATCTAAACCTTATAGTCCAGCTGTCACAACTGTACTCCCACCGTTTCTCTTGTTAGAAGCTTAGAAGCACAAACAACCATAGAGATCAGGTAGTTCACACCCGTGTCTTCCATAAATCATACAAATGTAGAAGGCTGTGCATTTGCAATGTCACCAAAGTCACATAGTGAATGACAGGCAGTACTGAATCTGAAGTGTCTTTACATTGTAGTTTAAAGTCGCCAAAGAAAGTTTTCTATCTATACATCAATCCTACAGGTATGGGGCCAGTATTTTCCTGAACCAGTATATTCAAGAAATGTTTTTGTTTTGTTTTGTTTTTTAAACTTGTAATTTTATTGGGTGTGTACTATAAGTTTCTTCAACCCACTTATTTGGGATAGAACTGAAGCAGATAAACTTTATTTTAGAAAACAGTACTACAAAAAGTACAGTCAGGCCCCTCAGTGTTTAGAGTTTTGACTGAATTTCTAGACTTCTATTCCTTTGTGAGCTACTACATATTTGAAAAATAGTGAGTACATAATCTATTTTAGTACTTTCCTTTCTTTATGTTTTTGTGCTAACATAATCTCAAAAGTCTTCTCTTTGTTTTGTGTGATGTGACAGGAAATTGTTCTTTCACCTGAGTATTGTCACTGAAACTAATATTTTTTCAGTTATGAGATTGTATTCCAACAAACTGTGGGAACTGAGGATGTATACCTAGGATTAACACAAAAGGATCCTTCAACAGCATGCTGCCAGGAGCTAGTGGTAAGCTTCACCTCTTTTTCTCCATTTTGTATTGAACACTATAGATAGCTTAATTAACTGCTATTTTCATAATATTGTAAACAAATATATAAACTACAAATGGTGTCTGCTATGCTTAAGATACCAGGGCATTAAAGAAATAATTTAAAATGCATCACATCCAAAAATCACCTAAGCTTATATATGTTAGACAAAATTAACAAACAATAAAGTCATATGACCCAATAAACCATTTCTAGTCCTAGTGACACTATTTTAATCATACTGAATATTCTTCCATTCTAGTTCTGTCTGCTTATCTGACCAGTTAACTACCTTCTGATGTGTTGACAAGCCAAATAGGATAAAGATTTCCTTCCCTGAATTGGCCTTTTCTGTTATTTCTCTATTCTTGGGATGACTCAGTGTGCAATGAAAAATGTTGAAAGGTGTTTTCTTTGTGATTTTCAGATCTGATCTTTATTGCTAAAAATAACTGTTGCTTAGTTCCCTTATTTGAATGATGACATAGCACACAGGGGACCATGTCACCATTTCTATAACAATGCCAATGCCAGTAAGAGGGAGGATAATACTTCAGTGTTGCCTGTGCTATCCTTATAATGATTTTGTTGAAAAGTCTGACTCAATCCTACAATGTGAAATTCAACTCACTTTGGCAACATGTACACATGATTGGTGTTTTAATCTTATTTTTTAGATTAGTGGCTATTCTTTTTTTAAAATCCTTTTCCTTCTCTTACATGATCAAATACTGAGGTACCCTCAGGAGATACTTTATATCTTTTCTCAAGAAAATGATAAATGGACATTCCTTTTGGCAGTAGCTTCAAGTTTTCTATTATTAACAAAATCTAAGACATTCAATTGAATCAAGTAACATAATGGGAATAGTGACTTCAAGTACCTCAGGAGATTTTTCAAACTCTAATGAGTTAAGATTTCAAGTGATCTTGAAGAAATTAGCTCCCAGGGTCTTACCACTAATATTCAAATTTCTCTCTCTTAAATTACTGTAAAATTATGTTTTTGATGTCTAGTGTTGGGGATAGCTCTAAGCTCTAGAGAAAACCTAGGCTCTAAATAAATAAAACTATTGCTAGTCTATCCGTTTTTCTTATACAAATTACCATTAGTTTTAATATTAGGGGTATCCTGAATAAAGGATCTTAGAAACAAAATTACATCTGCTAACAGGAATATACAGTTTATCTAAAACCAAATAAAATATAGAGAGAATATTTGTGCCTTCCCTCAAGTGAATTTATAACTAACTAGGGAGAAAACCTAATAGAGATAAATTGATTTTATTATTAACAATTAAACTCAATATAGGCAACTGTAAGTCTAATAAGGAGTTCAGATTTGGATAAGGCGTAGACCCCAATGAAAAGTAACATCAAATAAAATATAGTTCATGTTCTGCTTCTCTCTCTCCCTTCCTCACTCCCCCGTGTGTGTGTGTGTGCGCGCGCTAGAGAGCAACAAATTGTGGTGTCACTCTCATCTCAGGAACACCATTCACCTCCTTTGAGACAAGGTCTTTCATTGGCCTGGATTTTACCAATTAGGCTAGAGTGGCTGGTCAGAGAGCCCCAGGGAGCCTCCTGTCTCATCAACCTCCTCAGCCCTGGAATTAAAAACATGTGTCACCATGCTTGGCATTTCTACGTAGGCTCTGGGGAAACAAACTCATGTCCTGGTGCTTGTAAGGCAAGTGTGCTATCAACTGAGCCATACCACAGCCCCACTCTATGCCACTTCTATACTTCTGTTTTTCTTACTTTCCTTTCTTTTCATATTTATTCTATATCTTTAAAAACCTAATGAATTCTACTATATACCAAACTTTGTCCTAAGTACTAACATATGTAGAGAAAACAGAAATAGTCTATATATTGATTTTTAAAGGAAATTTACAGTGAAGGTGATGGATTTCTTTAAAATTTTTTTTTTAAAAATCCCTGGAGTTCTGTATGGTTAGTCTATATGTGGAGAAATGTAACAGATACAGAAATATCATCTGAAACAAAGACCAGTTAAGTCCATTTGGATGAGTAGGATTTCTACAGTGGACAACGTACAAAGAAAGGCCCCCTAAGCAGAGATAAGAGCATTTGAGAAAGTGCACAAGCATGGTATATTTGAGTAAATGATGACTGTAACAAGAATTAAGAATAAGTATGGGCAGCCGGGCGGTGGTGGTGCACGACTTTAATCTCAGCACTTGGGAGGCAGAGGCAGGTGGATTTCTGAGTTCGAGGCCAGCCTGGTCTACAGAGTGAGTTCCAGGTCAGCCAGGGCTACACAGAGAAACCCTGTCTCGAAAAACCAAAAAAAAAAAAAAAAAGAATAAGTGTGGGCAATATTATACTGGTACACTGACTGGGGTTGGAAATGCTTAGGTCAGAAATAATAAAAGAAATAGAAACATGCAGAAGGTCATGGGTTTGATTTGCTGCACAGAAAATAATCAACCCACCAAATTTTAGCTTGTATTTATTTCTGTGAATAAATAAATAGTGACCTCCATTTTCATTGCTTAACTCCTCGGCCAAGACTCAGAGTAAAGAAACTGTTAACCTCATCTGTGCTGGTTATTTTTTATTTATTTATTTATTTATTTATTTATTTATTGTCAACGTGGAACAAGCCAGGGTAATCTGGGACGAGATCTCAGTTAGGAAAATGCTGTCATCAGATTTCTTCACTGATGGTTGATGTTGATGTTCCCATCCCACTGTGGTGCTAACCCTGGGCAGGTGGTCTTGGTCTATAAAAGAAAGCAAATTGAGCAACCAAGGAGAAGCAAACCAGTAAACAGCACTCCTTCATGCCCTCTGCATCAATTCCTGCATACAGATTCGAGCTCTGACTTCCCTCAGTGATAGAATCTGACACACCTCCTCTAATAAGGCCATACCTCCAAATCCTTCCTAAGCAGTCCAAAAACTTGGAATCAGATAGTCAAATATATGAGCCTCTGGGGACCATTCTCATTCAAACCGCCACAGATATATTTCTCTAGACCTCATCCCTACTTTTAAAAAATTGTCCGTTCCACTTTTTCTTTTTTCTTTTTCTTTTTGAGACGAGGTGTCTCTGTGTAACAAGCCTGGTTGTCCTAGAACTCATTATGTAGACTAGGTTAGCTTCAAACTCACAAAGATCCTCCTGCCTCTAGTGCCCAAGTGCTGGGATTAAAGGCATGCACACGACTGCCCAGCTCCTTTTCATTCTTTATATTCTCTTTCCCCCTCCTTCAGGTCCCCACTATGTGGATTTTCTATAAATATCACTGACTATATCATCTTAGAATACTTGCATATCATTGTTTGCTATAATTTCTTAATTCCACAAATACTCAGAGACCTTACTATGTGCCAGATGCTATTGATGGACCACACAGTGGATAAATAATGTTGAAAAAAATAAACAAGTTTCTCCTTCTCTCTTACTGACAAAACCAAGCAGTCCCTAAGCAGCAATGTAGTTGGAGCTGCTAGGCAGACTGAACAGATTTTTCACAGATTCATCAACAGGAAAACAATGACACACCCCCAAGGGAAGGAGATTATTACTTATGCAGACAGTGCTAACAAGATCACTCTTCAATCAGCTCTTCAAATCCTTTGCTCACAGAATAATATCAAACTAAAAGGGTCCAGATGGCAGGTAACCTGAGAAGTAGGGTAGACTGTTGCTGTAGGGGCAACTCGACAACTCTGCATTACAGCTAACTACTTTATAGCCTGCCTCTGTACTGTATGCTTGGTGTGTGTGTGTGTGTGTGTCATATAGGCTATAAAATATGTATATATTATATACTTGCTATGTGCTATATAGAATATAGACTATAAAGCATATTTTATTTATTTATTTATTTTTTGGTTTTTTGAGACAGGGTTTCTCTGTGTAGCCCTGGCTGCCCTGGAACTCACTCTGTAGACCAGGCTGGCCTCGAACTCAGAAATCCACCTGCCTCTGCCTCCCAAGCGCTGGGATTAAAGGTGTAAGCCACCACTGCCCGGCTTAAAGTATATTTTATATACTTGGTATATACATTATATATAGGATATAGACTGTAAAGTATATATACCTTCTATATACTATATATAATAAAGGCTATAAAGCATATATATATATATGTGTGTGTGTGTGTGTGTGTGTGTGTGTGTGTGTGTGTTATACACTATGTACTTGTTATGTACTGTATCTGTACTCAGCATAAATGAAATGGGAAGTTCTGTGCTTTTCCAGAACAAAGAAGCAGTGTGAGAAACTGTCTCCTGGCAACCTCCTATAAGACTACGGGCCTCCTATAAGGTAGAGAGACAGATAAGAAATAGCAATGAGGCAGTTCCTCAGAGGTTACTTTTCTTCCCACACTCCCAAAGAATTTTAATATGTTCTGCTAAGACGTAGGTCATCCTATAGTCTAACCTTGCTTACACAGTCTATGTGGATACTTCAAGGTCACTAGAGTGGCATAGTAGAGACATTGCCCTACATTATAAAGAAATCATTTTTGTCTTGCTGCTTTCTTTCACTCAATACTAGGAAAAACAGCACATGGTTAATAGAATGTTTATTATGTGCTAGGCATTTCTCTAGAAGCAACACATACTGCCTTCTTCATCACCACACCCAACATAGATGTTATTACTACTCCCATTTTACTGATTAAGGTATGGAAGCACAAGCAGTTAATTTGTCTAAGAACACACTTGTAAGATCTGGTGGAGCTGAGGCTGTTGGGATCTGATTGATGTATGGCTAGAGTGATATGAGTGCAAAGAAAGTAAACTCCACGTTATTCAGCAATGGAGAAGGCATTCGACCTGGACATCAGAAAGACAGATGGTGTTCTGTCAGGCAGCAAAGGATGACATGCTTTCTAAACAAAGTAATAGGGAAGAATAAAGCTATAACGTGATGAGAACAGGTGGTATGTTTTCTCTTTCTTTTTTTTTTTTAATTTTTGAGGTGATATGACTACCTTTCTCCCTTCCCTTTCCTCCCTCCAAGCCCTCTCATATACCCCTCCTTGCTCTCTTTCCAATTCCTGGCCTCTTGTTTTCATTGTCATTTTCAATTGTCGTTGTATCCGTATGTGCTTTGAGAACTAATTGTGATCCTCGTAGAGCTCCAGAGTACATGTAGACACGGAGAAGATACGACAGAATAAGTGAAGTAGAGCTAGATGTGAAAGCCCTTGAATGTCGTCCTAAGTGCTTTGGCTGAATAGTGTACCCCTCAAATTCCTATATGGAAACTCTGTTTTCAGCGTGATAAAATTTGAAGCTGACGCCTTTAGGAAATAGGTTCAGGCCCAATCCTGTGAGGCTCTCATGATGGTCTGAGTGACCTTGTAAGAAGAGACACTAGAAAGTTTGCTCACTGTTTTTCTACCATATAATGGCACAGGGACCACCAATGCATGAGGAAGAACAGGGACCACCAATGCATGAGGAAGAACAGGGACCACCAATGCATGAGGAAGAACAGGGACCACCAATGCATGAGGAAGAAGCTCCTCACTATAACCGACTCTACTGCCACTCTCATTTCTGATTTCCTGGCTTCAGACCTCTGAGGAAAAAACATTCTTTCTTGATTTAAGTTATCAAGAATTTGGTGTTTTGACATGGAAGGAAAACGAGAGTAAGATCCCATTAGATTTCAACTTCCCTGGTTAGTGAATAAGTGTTTTACAGTACAGGGATGAATTAAATGATGATGGCTGTATTTCAGAAGAATTCTAGAAGCAAGGTGGTATGAACATGAACATCCCTCAGTTTGATGATGGTGATGGGGGAAAGGGTGAGCTCAGAAGAACTGGGGATAGTGAGTGTCTCAGCTGTGGCAGTGAGGTTGGGAAGCAACGGACGAGTTCAGTAAATGTTTTGATGTTAATAATAGGGCATGGGCTGGGCAGTGGTGGTGCACACCTCTAATCTCAACACTCGGGAGGCAGAAGCAAGTGGATCTATGTGTCTGAGGGCAGCCAGGTCTACAAAGAGAATTCTAGGATAGCCAGAGCTACACTGAAAAATCATGTCTTGAAAAACAAACAAGCAAACAAACATTTATAGGACATGGAAAGTGGTTGGTGTGATATATAAAGGAGAAATTGGAGTCAGGTTTTTAGCTTGAGTGACTACAAATACGATAATAACTTCTAAGATATAGGAAAGTAATTCGTTACCTGGAAACTGTATCCTCGGACAGCAATGTTTTCTCTTATAGCTTCCTGAATTTTCTACATTTTTATAATTACTATCCATTACTTTGTACTCTTTTGTTTCCATGTTGCAAGGTGAAGTATGGAATGGAAAATGAAGGAAACAAAGTTCTAAGACAGAGTTATATTAAGCTCTTGTTAGTTTGAATTTAAAACACAGTGGGAAATCTTGTTGTGAGTGAGGCTGTTAAAATGCAAATCTATATGGAACTCAAGAAGAAAGAGACTGGAATTGTTACTTATATTTCTCTTAATATATTTCTCATTAGATATTGGAATGTGTGACCACAATGTGCTTGCTATTCATCATATTTGAAATAAAGTAGGTATGATTTTAGGTTTTATACACACACACACACACACACACACACACACACACTGTGTGGAAAAGGGGGATTTGAAAGATAATAAAACCTTGAGGAATAGAAACAAGTGGAGGCATAGGAGGCCCTTAGAATGATGTGAACAATCAGAGAATTCAGAAGCATCAATTCTTACTCTGGTTTTAGCGTAGGTGTTGAAATCCAAGGAAATTAGATCAGTGAAGTGAGGTTAGGATTGTGGTATAGCATTGGAGATACAGAGGTAATGAGAGGAAGAATTTCCATTATAGAAACCGGGTAAGAAAAGATGCGAACTTGCCTAATGCCTGAAAACAGGACTGACAGAGGCACTATGGTTGACAAGTGAGGAATATGAGGGGAAAGAAGTATAGGTAACTGCGATATGTAGGGAGATAGTCTGACCTCCGCAAAGGAAGCAGGTAGGTACATTGGGAATTTAGGTCCATAAATTCCTGTTTTTACTCATCTCCATCTTTAGTGCCCAAAACTGAATGGACCATAGTTATTCTGCTAAGTGATTCATTATTTGTTCCAGAAGAGGGAAAAAGCAGCCTGCTGGTAGTTTAATATTTCTTTTAAACTAGAATTGATGCATACTTGCTTTGTGCTCCTACTTTGAGGATCTGTATCGGTAAGGAAACAATCTCGTGTGACCTAACAGACAAGGTTGCTTTTCGCTTTGTTTTTCACGGTCATCTTTTCAGAGCTTGAGCTAGGAGTCTTCTTCCCATCCTTGAACCTCACTGAGAACTGGGAGGGATTCGGGGGTGGACTAGAACTCACTCACCATCCAGGCGATACAACCAGGAATCACATGTCTATCACATGCATTGATTTTTAAAAACCTGTCAGTCATTCTAACCTGTTTACTGAGATTGCACGTGTTTCGTGAATAGTGTGCTTCTTGAATCCTAATTTGTGTCTTAAGGTTAAAACAGCCGTATTCATTTACTCCTAATAAATAAGTAGATTTAGCTAATAATGAAGTTGATTATCTTTTTCCATTTAAGATTCTAGAGGACAGAAACCTATTTTGTCTTGTTTTGCTGAGCTTCCTGATTATGCTGACCTTGTTTGATTGGTTATACATCAAGCCATGTCTCAGGGAGAAGAATATCTGAGCTGTAATAGGATTCCTTATTATCAGCTTGAGGCAGCACAGTAAACCTTCAATTAAATTTCTAATAGTTCTTTCAGTAACATACATACATTTATAGTTAATATTATAGTATTACTTTATAATGATCACAGTGGTGGGAGAGGATAACAAATATCTTCTTAAAAGCTAATATAATTGTATTGACTTAATATATTTCTGGTTATGAAAGTAATATATAGTTATGATGATAAAAAAATACCAGTATTAGCAGTGGAAAAAATAAAAGCCTTTCACAGTGAGATACATAATAACTCCAAGAAGGCCTTAAAATCATGAATGGAATAAGGGTACAAAATGTCTTATACATCTTATGTAGTAATAAAAATCATCAGTAATTTTACATTTCAATGAGGCCATTTTGATGTACTTTCATCAAATGATCAAAATCACATGCCCCATAATTGTTGTGGCAGAAACATTTGATTACAGACAAGCAGTTTCATACCTTGAAAAACATCAATGCTTAAGGTAGGGATGAACAAAGGAAGACACATAGAATATAAGCAATTTTACTGTAAGAGTAGAATGGTTATTTACCAGAGGCTGGAGAGAGTGGAGGGAGAGAAGAATGGGGAAAGGATGGTTAGTGGGTAGTAAATTATAGTTACACAAGAGCAAGGAACTCTGGGATATTATTGCACAGCAGGGTGACTACAGGCAATAATTATGGACTGTACATTTCAGAAGGTTAGAAGAAAGGATTTTCAATGTTTTCACAATAAAGAAAGGATATGTATTGGGGGAGAAAGATAGGTTTAATTTGATTTAGAGATCACACAGTGTATAAATGTATCAAACATCTTATGGTACTTCATTAATAGGAATACTTTCTAAACATTTGTGTGTGTGTGTGTGTGTGTGTGTGTGTGTGTGTGTATGTTTGTGATTTGTATGTGTGATGCTGTGTATATGATGGGTGAGGAAGTGTGGTGTCCATGGCACACATGTGGAGATCAGAGGACAATCTTTGGTGTTGGTCCTGACTTTCCACTTAGTTTGAGACAGGATGGTCTCTTTGTTATTTGCTTCTGCATATGCAGGCTGGAAATTCTTGTCTTTTTCTCCCCTCTTGACACAGGAGCATTATAATTACAGACATCCTCCTGCACCTAGCTGCAGATGGGTTCTAAGGATTTGAATTCAGGTTCACAGCAAGCCCTTTGCCCACTGAACCATCTCCTTAGCCCAATATGTACAGTTTTGTACATAAGTTAAATAAAACGTTGTTAAAGGGGTTGAAAAGGGAGAAGGATTAAGGATACTTAGAATCACAGGAAACACCATTAGATTGGTTAGATTAAAAAGTGGTCAGCCAAACAGAAACAAAATGAAAAGTTCACAAAAACCTGGAGTCTGCTTTGTGCTAGCCAACTGCTTCTTGACATTTGACCTGCTTTGGGGTGTGGTTGACATACCAAGTGACACTCTACTGGAGAAAACTGACATTCCCTTTGGCAACAGGAGCCAACTACAGGTAGGCTTCTGGTTAACGGTGGGACATGGCGTCCCCTTTCCTTTCTCATTCTCCATGCTGGAAATTTTTTCAGTTTTGAACCTACGCAAGTCTTGTGTGTGCTGCTGCATATTCTGTGAGTTCAGACATGTGTCACCTCTGCTGTGTCTGGATGACGCTGTTTCCTTGGGATCATCCACCACCTCTGGCTCTGACAGTCTTTCCGCCTCCTCCTTCACACAGATCCCTTGATCCTTGAGTTTGACAAACACATCCCATTTAGGACAAAGTGCTCCAGAATAGCTCAGTCTCTGCACATTGCTGAGGTGTGTCTGTGTTAATTCTCATCTACTTCGAGAAGATTCTCTCATGAGGGTTGAGCAAGTCTATGAATATGTTATTAGGAGTCATTTCATTGCTATGGTCCTTTAACACAGTGGTTCTTAACCTGTGGGTTGTACCCCCTTTGAGGGTTGTTTGTCAGATATCTTGCATGTCAGATATTTACATTATGATTCATAACAGTAGCAAAATTACAGTTATGAAGTAGCTGTGAAAATGATTTAATGGTTAGTGGGTCACCACAGCATGAGGAATTGTATTAAAGGATCACAAAGCGTTAGGAAGGTCGAGCACCACTCCTTTAGCAGAATAAGAATAGTAGATTTTTCCCTAGGCCCATGACCTATCTGGTCTTGAGGGTGCTTGTATTTTTTTTTGTCTTACTACAGTTTTTTTTGTTGTTCATTTGTTTTGACTTTTAATTTTGAGGGTGGTTGTTTTTGAGAGAGATGAAGCACTGAAGCTCGTGAAGTTGGGTTGGAAGTGAGGTGGTGAGGATCTGGGAGGATTTAGGATACAGGGAAGAATATGATCAAAATATATTATATGGAAAATTAAGAAGTAGCCAGCCCTCAACACATATACATATGAGCAATACTAGGTGGACTCAGGAAGCTATATTCACAGGCATACATATATGTATATGTTGTGTTTGTGAATTTGAGAAGGAATGGGGAGACACAGGAAGAATTGGAAGTAGAGAGGATGGAGTATAAATTATGCAAACTCATGGATGAGTCTCAAAAAATAAAATAAGTGTGAGGAAAAAAATAAATAAAAGGAACCACTTGTTGGTCTTTGGAAGACAGCAGCTTCAGTGTCCTGAGCAATGACCGCTTGAACAGAGCCAAGGAAGCAAGACGAAAGGAGAGCAAAAGCCATACCATTCTTTAAGGAAGTTTAATATAGAAGAGGGGAGAGGCATACACCAAACTTGGGAAACATTCTAGAAGAAAATTGTTTTAAGTATGATTTAAGCTAATGACAAATATCTATTCTTTCATTAACATGGATTTTTTTCCCTGTTGTGTGTCACTGGGTTGAATAAACAAACCCTATAAAGTATTCCTAGTTTAAAGAATGCCTAGGAAAGAATAGATGCATTTTCACTTACTATTCTAGGATATTATCCTTTGTACTCAGGGGCCAGGGATTATTAACTCCTGCCTTAAGAGGCTCAGTCTTGAGTGGATAGTACTTGCTGAGAACATGCCAGGCCCTGAGAGCCATCCTTAGCAACCAACCACTAAAGGATAATCTTGAAAACTAAAGAATTTCTCTACACAAACACACCAAAATTGTTTTCCTCTACTTTAGAGATCCTGATTAGAAAAGGACAGTTTGTTTGGGTGTGGTAGTGCATGCCTGTAATTCCAGGCAACAGAGACAGAAGGATCCCAAGTCTCAGGCCAGCCTGTTCTACATACTGATGATACTCTGTCCTTGAATAAAAAGAACAGTGGGAAAGAGTTTGGAGCTATGGAGTGACCACTCAACAGAATTCCATGCTGGTGGCTTTTTCCTCTGTGAAACAGCTTTTCTGTCTCCTTTGGTGACCTAACTCCTGGTTTTCTTCCCCCATCACTGCATTCCTCCTTTCCTTTGCTCACATATCACTGTTTGCAGTTCCCTTGAGCTTTGACCTATGTCCTTTTCCCTCTATCTGTTCTCTTTCGGGTTAGTCTCTTGGCTTACTTCCTGCTTTTTTAGTAGGTGACAGAAACCCAACATGTCCATAAAAGAACTCATAATTGTGTTCTCTGACATCCGTCTCATTCAGCTTTCTCATGGCAATACTGTTTACTAGGGCTAAGAGATAACAGCCCTGGCCTAGCACATAGCAGGCTCGAGCTAAGACCCTGACTCAGCGCTCATTCCTCTTTCTTTGATATTTCATGGTCAATCCATCAGCAAGACTTATTTATTGTACTTCCAAAATATATTTTAAAGCCCTGCTAATTTTAATTACCACAGCAATTGATTTTATGTTCCAGAGGACCACCAATTCTTGCCTGGTCCATTTTGATTTTCCTCTGACTCATCTCTGTGCCTTTTGACACACAGTGTAAGAGATCTTTAAAAAGTAAGCAAGTCCCAGCACGTTGTAGGGTAATTCTGGAGAATGGTGAGTTCAAGGTCACTGTAAGCTACACAGTAAATTTGACTGGCTGGTCTATATAGCAAAATTGTTTTCTTATAAAAGATAGCAAACAAATGTACACAATGACATCATGCCTTTCTTTAAAAAGGCCCCTAAATGCTTTCCTTCTGCACTTAGGCCTTTATCCTGATCTGTGAGGTCCTGTGTGATCTCAGTCTTAACCTTCTTTTACTTTCGTCTCCTGTTCCATTCCCTTCCTTGTTCGTTAGTTTCTACTTGCTCTAGCCATGTGGTTCTGATGCTTCAGTATGCCAAGTTATTTTGCTCGATGCGCAGCGTTCTTTGCTCGGATTAGTAAGTTTATTTCTTACTTTTCAATCATTTTACCACCTAGCTCTTTCTTGTTTGTTGTAACAATAATACCCCCCCCAGATCTATGGTATGGAATAGTAGTAAATAGTAGACACAACTTCATTTTTTTAAAGATTTATTTATTTATTTTGTGTATATGAGTGCACTGTCACTCTCTTAGACACGCCAGAAGAGGTCATTGGATCACATTAGAGATGGTTGTGAGCCACCGTATGGTTGCTGGGAATTGAACCCAGGACCTCTGGAAAAGCAGTCAGTACTCTTAACTGCTGAGCCATCTTTCCAGCCCTAGATACAACTTCTTATGAATAGCTCCTTTTCTGTTTATTTTTTAGCTTGTCATTTAGTTATGATATTTCTCCCTTCCCTTTCCTTCCTCCAAACCCTCCCATAGCCCCTACACTCTATGAAAGAGGGGTGGGAAGATTGTAGGAGCCAGTGGATCAGAGAGTTTTCTGTGAGATTGTGTCTCCTAGTAACATCAGAAGCTATGCTACTAAAGTCTCACCAACATGACTACCTAATTGTGAACAGAGGAGCAAGGATGACACCAGTGAACATGCCAAACTGGGCGGGGACAAGCCCACAAGGCCTCAACCCTACATAAAGAACTACAGCAATTGGATAAAGCTAGTAGTGGGAGAAGTGGTCATCCTCAGGAAAGAGCAGACCAATTAGTTGTCCCTTGCCAACAGTCAGCCCTCTTGAAACATTGTATGGACTAAATAGGTTATATTTAGGAAGATATGCATACATATTACATGCATGCAATAACAATTGATGTATATTTCCTTAATCAAAATAATTGTAGCATAGTCAGTAAAGGCCTCCCAGGAGGGACTATTTGAGCAAAGATTTACAGGAGATGAAGGAGTAAAATTTGAATATTAGAAAAATCATCTGAGTGAACGTTTGAATCACTAAGGTTTAAGACAGGAAGTGCTATTGGAAATATTATAGAGAATAAGGAACTATTTAGTGAAGTCAGCACCATCCTGTAGATTGGTAAATGATTTGAACATAAACAGTAATGGGCAGTATAGTGTCAAGATGTGGAAATTTGTAATTACATATATTTAAGATGGTTTGATGTCCATATACCTAATGAAATGATTACTACAGTCAGTTCAGTTTGTATATACCTCATTTCATGTTACCTTTTGTGTGTGCTTATAAAGGTACCTAAAGTTGAATCTCAGGAAATATTTGTTATTAATTATAGTCTTCATGCTGTATTTCAAAATCTCTAGGTTTATTCATCTTACATTATTGATACTTTGAACTCTTTTTACCTGACTCTTGAATTCCTCCTCTATGTCTGGTAACCATTATTCTCTCTCTATGCATTTCCTTTTTGAAAGATTACACATATAAGAGAGATCACCCGGTATTTTTCATTTTTGTGTCTGGTTTTTGTTATTGGAATGCTATAGGACATGGAATTCTTTTAATGAAACAGAAGGGACAGATAGTGATATAAAGGAGATATGAGAAAACACACACACACAAAAACAACAACAAAAAATATCCAGGAACCAACTGAAAAGACCATGGAGAAAACAGTGCCCTCAGTGGAGACACAGATTTCATTTACACAGAAAATGCAGAGAATATTCAAGGAGATAAGCAATGAGGAAAGAGGAAGGCACTGTGTGGCCCAAACGGACCTAACAGAAGGCATTGCAGAATCCATGAAGTGTAGGACGAAGCAGAAGAAGAGATAGGAATAGCCATATGATAATTATTGGGTTACAAAGAAGGCTTCTTATTGTTATGAGAAAATGGAGATAGAAGCCGGATGACATTGCTTTGGGTTGTATCAAGACAGATGGTGGTGGAAGGACTGACTAATAGCCGTGGAAGGACTGACTGCTTAGGGGACAATTGGGTGCCTATGTAATTATTAATTATGGAAGTCTGCGGATGAACTGAGCTTAGGGTTTTTTTGTTTATTGTTTTTTGGTTTTGGTTTTTGTTTGTTTGTTTTTTCTTGTAACAGTGTCTCATGTTTCCTACTCTGGCCTTGAACTCCCAATCCTCATGCCTGTCTTCCAAATGCTGGGGTTACAGGCTGCCTCACCACACCTGGGTCCAAGCTAACTCTTGGTTCCTATGATAAGAAAGGAGTTGTATTTCTCGGACATATTTTAAAAAGAAAAGGAAGGAGTGGCAATGTAGTACTGGAATGTTTAAAAAGATAATGACATTATAGAAAACATACATTAATTAAAACGATGCCTTATTGATTTTGTGCCCTTGGTTTGGAGAACACATGTTTCTATGTACTTATTCTTTAGGGGTGAATATTTATGTAAATTCAAGGTAGGGATCCATCATCTTTGTTTTTGTCATTTTCTGCAGATTACTGTTGTTTCAAGAGGTTTTGTTTACAAACTACTATGGCCGTATGGAAAAAAAAAGAAAGATCTCATCTGTTTTCCTAGTTCAACAATGGGAAATTAAATTCTTAAAGCGATTCAAAATAAAGCCTACCCAAGCCTCACTCATCACAATTTCCTGATGTCATTTTGCTTCATAGTGAAACTCAATTTTAAATTTTTAAAGAATCAAAAATATCAGGAATAGTGTCTATAGTTCTGAAAAATAGAAGTATTTTATGATATATATAGCCCTTGAATTAATTTAGAATAGTTTTCAAAATACAAACACAAAATTATCTGTATATATTAAGTTTTACCAAAATTTCAATAAATAGTATATAATACCCAAGTTACATATAAACCATTCTAAAAGTACTCTTTTATTAAAATTCATTTTAATTGAAATAGTTGTATTACTTTGCCCCGCCCTTTCCCCAACCCCTGCCATGTCCCCTCTCAATTTGTTAGCCTCTTTTTCTATTATTATTATTGTTGTTGTTTATTTTTATTATTGTGTGCATGTATATGTGTGTATGCACAACTCTATATAACTACAACCTGCCAAGTCCATTTTTGTTGTTTGTATGCATATGACTTTAGGGCTGACCATTTTGCAATGGGTAACTAATTACGGGGCAGATCCTTGCCTCTCAGCCGTCATTAATTGCTTGCCGTTCCTTGTCTAGGGTGTTGAACCCCATGGAATTTCTCCTCTTTAGCATTAGCATGTGTATCAATAATGTTTGTTAGGATCTTGTTTGTGTAGTGGTTTCTTAATGAATTCAGTTTGTATGCTATGCAAAGGAAAGAACCTAAATTCCTTTGTTTGGTCAGTGGTATTCCATATTTGACAATTTTAACAAGTCTTTCGCACAGCCAGAGGTCAACTATTTTTTAAGTATTTATTGACAATACCAATTATTTAAACAAATGTGACTCATGTTTCAGGAGGGGTTTTCTGTTAAGATTACAAGAGATAATTTTTTTTTTTTTTACTTTTAAAGATCTAAACAGTTCAAAGTAAGAAACAGTTGTATCCCTTGATCCCCGTGACAAGTACAAGCCCTTCCAGTTTTCAGGAGGGGATTTTCTATTCAGATCCCCATGGAATCCTTATCTTGGGAGATGTTGGTGTGCTCCATCCCACTTAAGCTGTCTTTTCTCTTGTCCTTCCTTTGAAATATTGTAGCAGACACTTTTAATTTTCTTAAGAGGAAAAATTAGTGAGCTGTTTCTTTGAATTATCTTTCAGTGGAACCACAGATTATTATAATAACCACTTTGAAGTTCTGCTAGGGAAATCTATCTAAACTTCCTATACACCATCATTCCTTCCTTCCGCGATTATCCTTTCAACATGTATGAAATACCATTTTACTTTCAAAGATCTAAACATTTCAAAGTCAAGAAACAAATAGTTCTATCCCTTGATCCATTTGGTCAGTACAAGACATTAAAGGGCATCTCAAATTGACTATCCACTGGAAAGTTATTTCAGTAAAAGTGGGACTTTTTGTCCAACCTAATGCTCATTTGTTTTGAGTCAGAGTGCCTATAAGTGCTTCTGTGGAATATGTGCTATTTGTTTCACTAAGGCATCTCTAATTAGGAAGATGTAATTACTAAAATGTATTTTAGAAGTTAATTGTTTGAGTAAAAAGTTAACCACAAGAAGTACTTAAATACTATCACCTCTCGATTGCTGTCAATTGTAATACTTAAGTACGATTTAATAAAGAAAATATAACTCAAAAGCATGTATTGATCCACATCCCTCATACTACAGCAACACCATTGTGTGTGTTGAGCATGTTAGGAGGAAATGCCAGTATGTCACTATTTCATACACATTTCCTTTACAGCTTGCATCTACCCAGGCAATTACAACAATTGGACTCCCCAAATAACTAAAATGTCAGGTCATCTAGTTTATTTTAGAAAAAGCTTCATAATTTACCTGAACTTTGGATTCTATTTTTTGTTCCTTTTTTTTTGCAGAAATTATAAGTCCTCAAACATTTATCTGTGTATATCACAATATGTGTCATCTACCATCACAGAAAAGTAGATGTTCTTTCAGCTAGTTTATGTCACCCTGACACAAGATAGATTTTTGAAGAGGTAATGTCAATTGAGAAAAATGTTCCCACCAGATTAGCCCTTGGGAAAGCCTGCTGTGTATTTTTCTTTATTTACTATTGACATAGGAGGGCTCAGCTCACTGTGGATGGTGAAGTCCTGAGCAAGTGGTCTTGGGTATATAAAATAGCAAGCCATGGGGACCGAGCCAGTAGCAGCCTTCCTTATGGCTTCTGTATTAGTTCTTGCCTCCAAGTTCCTGCCCTGGTGGATAATGAACTACAGAATCTAAGATGAAATAAACTAACATGTTCTTCCTCAAGTTGTTTATGGTCATGGTGTTTTATAACAGCAATAAAAACTCCAACTAAAACAGATATAAATTCAAGAAGTGCAAATTTGTGGTAAAATATGCATTTATCATTGGTGACACTTGGTGTATTCACAGTACAATATAACCATCATTAATATCTATTTCTAAATTATTTTCATATACCTAAAAGGAAATCTCATACATGTTAAACAGACACCACTCTTCTCTATTCCCCAACCCCCCATCAAACACCAGTCTACTTTCTGTCTTCTGGATTGGCCTATGCCTAACATGCCATATAAATAGAATCCTACAAAACACACCTTTTAATTCCTGGCTTCCTTCCTTTGGTATAATATTTTCAGGATATGTCAATAAAATGTACTTTGTCTGGCTAGAGAAATGACTCAACAGTAAAGAGTACTGCTGTCTCTGGCACAGGACATGGGTTTTATTTCTAGCAGGCACATGGAGGCTCACAATTGTGACTCCAGTCACAGGAGATTCTATACTTTCTTCTGATGTCTGGACACCAGATGTACATGTGGTGCACAGAAAAAACATGCAGACAAAACACTCATACACATTTAAAAAACATTAATGTACTCTGTCTTTTGATCCCAACAGAGTAATATTCCACTCTATGGCCGTGTTACACTTTCTCTATCCATGTATCTGTTGATGCATATTTTGGTTTTTTATGCCTTTCGAGTGTGATGAATACTACTATTATGAACAAAATCATGTGCAATTTTTTGAATGTTTCCTTTTTTAAAAAAATTATATTTTCCCTTTTTTGTCATTGCTATTGTTTGGGGGCAATATCTCATGTAGCCTAGGCTTTCCTCAAATTCAATATATAGACACAACTGGCCCTGTGTTCCTGTTTTCAATGCTTTGGGATATATCATCTGAAGTGGAACTGCTTCTGGACCCTCTAGTAACTGTGATGAGACATTTGTAAGTGAAATCTTGCTGAACTAGTAGGTAGTTCTTCTTGAGAAGTGGAGATTATGTTATTGTTTTCCTTTTGTTAATTTAACTTTTCTGGAGGCCAATACTTCTGTAGGAAATGTGGTATCGGTATTTTTACCAGGAGACTACAAATTGACATCAACAACCTACACTTAACATATTTAATACGTTTATATGGAACCCACTTACATGAAGGGGGTCAATGATTTCTCCCAAGTCTAATGGTTAGTCAGAAGCTCTGTTCCATTATTGAGGGCTGCCCTTTAGCCACTTACTAAACTCCTCTGTCTCTCCACAAGTAAAGCTGTGCTAATAATCTGTTTCATAAGATCAATAAAAGGAAATCACAGAGCCTGGTTCATAGTTGGCACTTTCTCTAGTAAATATTATATTGCCACTCCACATATATCCTAATGGCTTTTAAAAGTGTCTGTTCTCAAAAATGACAACATCTTCTTATTTCATCTTAGGTGAAAATTAAACTGCCCAATACAAACCCTTCTGAAATTCAAATGGACATCCAGGAAATGATCCTTGATCTTCGCACTCCTAAAAAGTGAGTAAGATATTAAGATTGAGATAGAATATTAGATACTAATGAGTCATTAGAGTATCGATTTTTAAAGTAGGGTTAGTTTTCATCAACCTTAAAGCCCTAAGGAAGGTGAAATTTCCATTGATAATTCAGAAATTTGATCTACACAATAAATTGAATATGGGGGCTAGGATAGAACTCCATGGTTAAAGTGCTCTTAAAGGACTCTGTATTCAGTTCAAAAACATTTGGAAATACCTAGCTTTCATATTTTGCCCCTGCATATTAGGTGAAGGTTGGCACCACTGAAACATAATCCTTGATAGTCTAATATAGTTCTGGCTATCAGAAAAAAAATTAAAACAGCTAGAAGTGAAGTTCTGCTAAGCTGTAAGCCTTGCTTTTATGCTAATATGGAATGTGGTACAATGGTTATATAAAAGAAGCATTATCCTTAAACTTTTTGGATGTTAGTAGGCCTCTAAGATAAAATTTGAGTGTGTGTATTTTTTAAAAACATGCACAAAATCATTCTCACAGTACATTGGCTCAAATCATACTCGTCTGACAGCATACAACAGGAAAATTCTTACAAAACAGCTCACCTGAAGCATAGATAACCAGTCCTGCTCCTCAAAACTAACTCTTCACAAAGGATATTGTTGGAACCAGATGTGTATTAGAGAAAACATCTAAGTACCTTATGGACTTACTTCATTTCCGTGTAGATACATGGTAGTGAGCGCCTACGAGTGAGCGCCTACCAGTGATTGCTGCAGCCCTTGCTTTGGAACTCATCACCAATTCCTCACTGGGTTAGGGATGCAGGTAGTTCCTAAAGCGTTCTTTTCCTTTATTATCAATAGCCACAATTTTCTTTTGTTGAGCTTGGGGCTTTAAGAAGTCTTCAAAAAGAAAAGTTGACAAAGACTACTCTATTTCTGCAGTAGATTCATTTAACACAAAATGATCTTCAGTTGAATATTTATCTAAACTTTCTTCTGATCATTCCCACCACTTAAAATGTATTCACACACACACACACAGACACACACACACACACACACACACATACACAATTTCATCTTGCAAAAACTAGATTCACTATTCTTATCATCATTCTAAGGATGGTTAAGCTTTATACTATATTTTTATATGCATTTATTCTCCCTACAACCTTGTGAGAAAAGTTAGCTAAATAAATAGTCAGTTTTCTGTGATATTTTCATGCCCACTAAAATCACACACATATCTACAGTCTGTGCAGTTAATTTCCGTTTCTCTAGCAGTTCTCACTGTTTTCATCAATCTTGAGGCAGCTGTTCTAGCTTTGCCATCACTCCAGATACACATCAGAACTCACTAAATGAAAGTCTCTCACAGAGGTACTTTTCCACATAGAACTTGGACTGCACTAGATCATTTGTATACTCCATTTGTATGTTAAATTATCTAAAGAACATGTACAAATAAAAGATAGGATATATACTGCCTGAGTTTGCTTTCTGTTGTTGCAGTAAAACACTGACCAAAAACAATTTTTTTTGGGGGGGGGGCTTATTTCATCCTTACAATTGTCAGATCCTATTCCATCATTGAGGAAAGCCAGGCCAGGAGCCTAGAGACAAGAACTGAAGCAGAGTACACCGAAGAGTGCTTCTTACTAGCTTTTTCTTCATGGCTTGTCCAGCCTGATCTCTTATGCAAACCAGGACCACCAGCTGCCCAGAGGTGAAACCACCCACAAGTGGGCTGGGCCCTCCCACCTTGATCACTAATTAAGAAAATGTCTCATAAACATGCCCATGGGCCACTCTGATAGTCAGTTCCTCAGTTGACGTTCTTTCTTCTCAGGTGACTCTACTTTGTGTCAAGTTGACAAAATTAACCAGCACGTATACTGTAGTTATATATCAAATATTCAGTAAAGGGAGAAACATATCTCCTATGCAAACTTAACTAAAGCAGAGATAAATATAGATCTATTTGAGCATATTTTAAAGCTATACCATTATCTGAAATTGGATAATCAGAAATAATCTTTGGCTTGAGTCTTTCCATATCCCAACCTTCTTCATGTGATTTCTATCTGTAAAATTTTATGATATTATGTTTGTGGACTCAGTAAAGGTTTCAAGGAGGACATTCTGTTCCTGTATCTAAAGACAGAACAACTAAATTTGTTTTAATTAATTGCTAGTGATTTAAGTCAAACAGTAGTAAAATGCATTGTATTATCCTTAAACCTCTGATGTCTACCATTATTCAACCAAAAGAGAGGTTTGCTGACTTTTTTAGGTAGTTATGTTGGCTTAGCTAGAAAAGAGAAAAGATTTGGAACTAGGCAATTCTCTGAATCTTTTCAATTTTGCTTACATATTGAGGATTCATTAATTTTATGATTTAATTCTTAGAATATTATAAATACCTTAAATATGATCATCAAACCTGTTATAAAGAGGCTTATAAAATTTAGTATCCAAGTGTTATCCCCCCACCCCAAAGCCGGAGGCTGGGGAGAGAGCTCAAGGCTTACCATGAAAGCCTGTGATCTGATCCCACATAAAAGCCAGGGAAAGAATTTGCTGGCCAGTTCTAGGCACAGCGAGAGGCCTGTCTCAAAAAAAAACCAAAAAAACAAAAAACAAACAAGAACCAAAATAATATAAGCAAAGAAAGAAAGGAGAGAGAGAGAGAGAGAGAGAGGGAGGGAGGGAGGGAGGGAGGGAGGGAGGGAGGGGAGAGGGAAGGAAGGAAGGAAGGAGGGAGGGAAGGAAGGAAGGAAGGAAGGAAGGAAGGAAGGAAGGAAGGAAGAAAGAAAGAAAGAAAGAAAATGTAAAGCAATTGGGAAGACACTTGATGCCAACCTCTGGTCTCCACATGTACTCCCTTGCACGTACACCCCCACAGAGAAATACAAACATATACACCATACACACACAAGCACACACATAGGAAATGCCAGGTTTCTTTACTTAACTGGATCCAGGAGAGTTTTTCTCTCAGCCTTTTGAAAAGACACTCAGGCCCTGTTTCTTCTGTGTCTCTACTGAGAAAGCGAGGTTGATAAGTGTCTCACGTATTTAAGTTTCCTCAGGCATCAGCATGCGCTGACCCTGTGCATAATTCGAATTCATACCACTATGACAGAGTTATGGCTAGCTTATTGCAGTTTTACATCTAAAAATCATACAACTGTCCGGCAACTGAGCCATAAACAGTGAGATAAACTCAGTAATCTATCACAGCAAATTTTTGTCAATGTGTAGTAGGAAGAACCAGAGGCAAGCAGAAAGAAGAAATATTTTCATTGATCTGGCATTGAAATCATTCCAGGCCAAATATCCAAAGTCTACATATGTAGCAGAGGCTCAGCCTAAGGTGGTGTTCAAAGAAGCATTAAAGAACCATTCCAATTTCAGATTTGTATCTGCTGGCTGCATTCCACCTACATATAAATTAGACTGACACCAGATTAGCCCAACAAACTTAGAGGCATGGATCTATTTCTATGCCTAGAGGCATACCCTGAGACTGTATACAATGTAAAATGAGGTCAATTTAAAGAGAGAGAGAGAGGATCAATCAAAACAATTGCTTAGATTTTCTTTTAAAATGAGACAGGTTCTTATTATGTTGCCTACACTGGCCTTCAACTTGGGGTCTTCCTGCTTCCACATTCAAAGGGTTTAAATTCCACATGCAGCTTATCTGCTTAAAATGACAAGGATCCAAACTGGTATATGATATGTGTTATATAGTTATTTTTTTATCACATACTGCCATATTGAAAATCATGTATTACTTTAGGAAGTTAATTCCAGGTTCTAATCTTATTTTGTTTATCTTACCTCATTTTTAGGAAGCTGTTAGTAAACTTTCCCCAGCCCGTGGAACATAACAGTGCGAAAGCATCCTATATCTGGGAAGCTGAAACACTTGAAGTCAGGATGACCCTCCAAAGGGATTTGGATTTTAATATTTCCTGAAACTGCATGAATAAGAAGAGAGAAAAAGTTCATGACGAGAACAATTTTTTTAACCTTTGAATACTGGTTATTTATGTTCTCTTTTTTTTCCCCCGACATACTTCAGAATGGTTCAGATTTTGATCATATACAGTCAAATCTATTACTGTTAAGATATATGGTTGTTTCATACAATAAGGTGCTGTTCCATTTTTATAGTGAGAGTTGAATAAAATATTTTCCAGTTAACCATCTAGATTACTACATGGTCAATTGCACAGCAGAGCTATGATCATAAAATAAGTGATTCACTTAAATCAGCAGTCTGAAGATCTTAAGCTAATTAATTACACTACCATACGATCTGCTACATAGGGATTTGTCATTATTATCACCAGAAAAATTCATTTTGTTGCTTTTTCATTGATTTTATCAAATGATTTAGGATGTTTTCAATCTAGGCCCTCAATATTGTTCTGGAACATACAAGTAGAAAGGACTATAAATAATTTTCTGTGTCCTGTAAGACACATGTTTACTCGAAAAAGTAATATTTATAGATATATCTGTAGATTCATTTTTCTCTCATTTTTATCTTCCTAATTGGACATTCTTATTTTTATAAATTATCCCAGTGTTCCTTGCATTTTCTGTACTATTGAATGAGTTTATTTCATTACTGTTTATTAAAAGCTATGTTTTAATCATTGTTGTAACTTGACATCATTGTATGACTGTGAGATTGACTGGGAGTAAATCTTGAAAAAGAGATAAAGAACTGAAATATGTTTATCACTTCTATGTTAACTATCATGAGAATATTCAGTAAGATATTTCCTGGAGTCAATTATGTATATGACTACAAGACATCTAGTTTTGGACTAGAGCTAACAGAAGAATTAGGCTAAAGTTTTGGAAGAAGTGATTATCAAAGCACAAAGCCAAGAGACTGTAACATTTCAGTGAC